>NC_042988.1:38698253-38870753 GCF_901001165.1 Salmo trutta | reverse complement strand
AGAGACAGGCTGTACAGGACAGACAACCAGAGGGAGACATGGGGAGAGACAGGCTGTACAGGACAGACAACCAGAGGGAGACATGGGGAGAGACAGGCTGTACAGGACAGACAACCAGAGGGAGACATGGGGAGAGACAGGCTGTACAGGACAGACAACCAGAGGGAGACATGGGGAGAGACAGGCTGTACAGGACAGAAAACCAGAGGGAGACATGGAGAGAGACAGGCTGTAGAACAGGACAGACAACCACAGGGAGACATGGGGAGAGACAGGCTGTACAGGACAGACAACCAGAGGGAGACATGGGGAGAGACAGGCTGTACTGGACAGACAACCAGAGGGAGACATGGGGAGAGACAGGCTGTAGAACAGGACAGACAACCAGAGGGAGAAATGCGGAGAGACAGTTGCTGTACAGGACAGACAACCAGAGGGAGACATGGAGAGAGACAGGCTGTACAGGACAGACAACCAGAGGGAGACATGGGGAGAGACAGGCTGTACAGGACAGACAACCAGAGGGAGACATGGAGAGAGACAGGCTGTACAGGACAGACAACCAGAGGGAGACATGGGGAGAGACAGTCTGTAGAACAGGACAGACAACCAGAGGGAGACATGGGGAGAGACAGGCTGTACAGGACAGACAACCAGAGGGAGACATGGGGAGAGACAGGCTGTAGAACAGGACAGACAACCAGAGGGAGACATGGGGAGAGACAGGCTGTAGAACAGGACAGACAACCAGAGGGAGACATGGAGAGAGACAGGCTGTAGAACAGGACAGACAACCAGAGGGAGACATGGGGAGAGACAGGCTGTAGAACAGGACAGACAACCAGAGGGAGACATGGGGAGAGACAGGCTGTACAGGACAGACAACCAGAGGGAGACATGGGGAGAGACAGGCTGTAGAACAGGACAGACAACCAGAGGGAGACATGGGGAGAGACAGGCTGTACAGGACAGACAACCAGAGGGAGACATGGGGAGAGACAGGCTGTACAGGACAGACAACCAGAGGGAGACATGGGGAGAGACAGGCTGTAGAACAGGACAGACAACCAGAGGGAGACATGGAGAGAGACAGGCTGTACAGGACAGACAACCAGAGGGAGACATGGGGAGAGACAGGCTGTAGAACAGGACAGACAACCAGAGGGAGACATGGGGAGAGACAGGCTGTACAGGACAGACAACCAGAGGGAGACATGGGGAGAGACAGGCTGTACAGGACAGACAACCAGAGGGAGACATGGAGAGAGACAGGCTGTAGAACAGGACAGACAACCAGAGGGAGACATGGGGAGAGACAGGCTGTACAGGACAGACAACCAGAGGGAGACATGGGGAGAGACAGGCTGTACAGGACAGACAACCAGAGGGAGACATGGGGAGAGACAGGCTGTACAGGACAGACAACCAGAGGGAGACATGGGGAGAGACAGTCTGTAGAACAGGACAGACAACCAGAGGGAGACATGGAGAGAGACAGGCTGTACAGGACAGACAACCAGAGGGAGACATGGAGAGAGACAGGCTGTAGAAGAGGACAGACAACCAGAGGGAGACATGGGGAGAGACAGGCTGTAGAACAGGACAGACAACCAGAGGGAGACATGGGGAGAGACAGGCTGTACAGGACAGACAACCAGAGGGAGACATGGGGAGAGACAGGCTGTAGAACAGGACAGACAACACACACACAGCGGTAGGGCTGAGGTAACAGGGCAACGCTGGCCTTTAAGAGAACCTCTGGGGGTGGGTAACATAACACACTGAGAACCAGAACAGCTAGATAACAGACCAAAACAACAAGCAACATCTTCTTCTTCTTTAGTGGAAAGATGAAGTACATCCACCTATTTACTCTGTGATTGAAAGGCACCAAAAAGGTGTTTTGTCTGTCACAGAATTCCAATAAGTGAATCATGTCTATTTGACAATATGATAAAAGGGTGAACGATGCTAGCAGTTGGTCTCTCACTACTTAGTGTTGAGCTGTCTGTCTAGCTACCTCATAACCTGAGACTATGATGGGCTGCTCTATTGACCTTAATTGTGTCCCAAATGACACCCTGTTCTCTTCATAGGGAATATGGTGCCGTTTTAGACTCTGTCTCTGAACACAAGCAAGCACCATGACAGTCCATAATATGAGGACGGGGGGAGGGGGTGACCCAGTTGTCCGCATGTGTGTGTGTGTGTGTGTGTGTGTGTGTGTGTGTGTGTATGTGTGTGTGTGTGTGTGTGTGTGTGTGTGTGTGTGTGTGTGTGTGTGTGTGTGCATGCGTGTATGTCATCGTCTGGGGACGCAGGAGGGGGAGTGACACAGACCGATCTCCTCTCTTCCACATTAAATGGCTGCTCAGAGAAAGTGCTGTCTTATACTGCATCCCAAATAGCAGGGCCCAGGGCCCATAGGCTATGTAAGGCATATGGTGCCATTTAGGATGCAGCCTTAGAGGAAAATATCTGTCCTCTTCCTGACCACCATTTCCCTAGAGAGGAATCCATACTGACAGAAACCTTATGGTAGAGACCAAGAGGGGAGAGAGGGAGAGAGAGAGAGAGAGAGAGAGAGCAGAGACGGAGAGAGGAGAGACGGAGAGGAGAGACGGAGAGGAGAGACGGAGAGGAGAGACGGAGAGGAGAGACGGAGAGGAGAGGAGAGGAGGAGAGACGGAGAGAGGAGAGGAGAGGAGAGACGGAGAGGAGAGACAGAGAGGAGAGGAGAGACAGAGACGGAGAGGAGAGACAGAGAGGAGAGACGGAGAGGCGAGACGGAGAGAAGAGACAGAGGAGAGACAGAGGAGAGGAGAAACAGAGAGGAGAGACAGAGAGGAGAGACAGAGAGGAGAGACAGAGGAGAGGAGAAACAGAGAGGAGAGACAGAGAGGAGAGACAGAGAGGAGAGACAGAGAGGAGAGACAGAGAGAAGAGACAGAGAGGAGAGGAGAGCGAGAGGAGAGAGGAGAGAGAGAGGAGAGGAGAGACGGAGAGGAGAGGAGAGACAGAGAGGAGAGACAGAGAGGAGAGGAGAGACAGAGAGGAGAGACAGAGAGGAGAGACAGAGGAGAGGAGGGAGATGAGATGAGAAGAGAGAGAGAGAGAGAGAGAGAGAGAGAGAGAGAGGAGTGGAGGGGACAGCAAGAGGAGAGGAGAAGAGAAGAGGAGAGGAGAGGAGAGATCAAGAGGAGAGGTGGGAGAGACAGAGAGGAGAGAGACAGTGGTTGTGGCTGAACAGCCCCATGTTCAGGAGGAAGCTGAGACAGTCGTCTGTGTATATAACTGTTCCTTCCCAATGAAACATGTATGTCACTGATAAGAGAGAAGTGTGTGTGTGTGTGTGTGTGTGTGTGTGTGTGTGTGTGTGTGTGTGTGTGTGTGTGTGTGTGTGTGTGTGTGTGTGTGTGTGTGTGTGTGTGTGTGTGTGTGTGTGTGCGTGTGCGTGTACAAACACAAAAACAGACTCTTATAGACTGTAACACACTCACTATGACACATACTGTGTACTGTGGTGATATATGGTCTCACTGTGGTGATCTCACTGTGGTGAAATCTAGTCTCTATTTCATACTGTGGTGATATCTGGTCTATATTTCATACTGTGATGATATCTAGTCTATTTCATACTGTGGTGAAATCTAGTCTGTTTCATACTGTGGTGATATCTAGTCTCTATTTCATACTGTGGTGATATCTAGTCTATTTCAGACTGTGGTGATATCTAGTCTCTATTTCATACTGTGGTGATATCTAGTCTCTATTTCATACTGTGGTGATATCTAGTCTCTATTTCATACTGTGGTGATATCTAGTCTATTTCAGACTGTGGTGATATCTAGTCTATTTCAGACTGTGGTGATATCTAGTCTCTATTTCATACTGTGGTGATATCTAGTCTATTTCAGACTGTGGTGATATCTAGTCTCTATTTCAGACTGTGGCGATATCTAGTCTCTATTTCAGACTGTGGTGATATCTAGTCTATTTCATACTGTGGTGATATCAAGTCTATTTCAGACTGTGGTGATATCTAGTCTCTATTTCATACTGTGGTGATATCTAGTATATTTCAGACTGTGGTGATTTCAAGTCTATTTCAGTCTGTGGTGATATCTAGTCTCTATTTCATACTGTGGTGATATCTAGTCTATTTCATACTGTGGTGATATCTAGTATATTTCATACTGTGGTGATATCTAGTCTCTATTTCATACTGTGGTTATATCTAGTCTCTATTTCATACTGTGGTGATATCTAGTATATTTCATACTGTGGTGATATCTAGTATATTTCAGTCTGTGGTGATATCTAGTATATTTCATACTGTGGTGATATCTAGTCTATTTCAGACTGTGTTGATATCTAGTCTATTTCATACTGTGGTGATATCTAGTATATTTCATACTGTGGTGATATCTAGTATATTTCATACTGTGGTGATATCTAGTATATTTCAGTCTGTGGTGATATCTAGTATATTTCAGACTGTGGTGATTTCAAGTCTATTTCATACTGTGGTGATATCTAGTCTCTATTTCATACTGTGGTGATATCTAGTCTCTATTTCATACTGTGGTGATATCTAGTATATTTCAGACTGTGGTGATTTCAAGTCTATTTCATACTGTGGTGATATCTAGTCTCTATTTCCAGATCACACAGGTCAAGAGTATGACAACAGAGACTTAGGGCATGTCCCAAATGTGATCCTATATAGTGCATTACTTTTGACCAGGGTTCCTATGGGTAGTGCCCTATAAATGGAATAGGGTTCTATTTGGGATGCACCCATAAATAGCAGGGTCAGTCCATATGACCTTAAGGGGTAAGGGATATATTTGGAATGCTCTGGTGGTAAGTCATTGACTGACTGTAACAGATCAATGTTAATTGTGTTCTCAATAAGGCTAAGCTGTTAGCTTGACTTCTTAATCCTACAACCCACACACACACAAATACAAATAAATGGACGCACAAGTACAAACGCACACACACACACACACGCACACGCACACGCACGCGCGCACACACACACACACACACACACACACACACACACACACACACACACACACACACACACTACTCTTCCTACCTTTCCCGCAGGCTTTTTAGGAACACAATGTGCTACACATATGACGAGATGACACTGTTAGGGGTTAAACCTGACATTACCTCTTGTTATATAACACTGTTAGGGGTTAAACCTGACATTACCTACTGTTATATGACACTGTTAGGGGTTAAACCTGACATTACCTACTGTTATATAACACTGTTAGGGGTTAAACCTGACATTACCTCTTGTTATATAACACTGTTAGGGGTTAAACCTGACATTACCTACTGTTATATAACACTGTTAGGGGTTAAACCTGACATTACCTCTTGTTATATAACACTGTTAGGGGTTAAACCTGACATTACCTACTGTTATATAACACTGTTAGGGGTTAAACCTGACATTACCTCTTGTTATATAACACTGTTAGGGGGGTTAAACCTGACATTACCTCTTGTTATATAACACTGTTAGGGGGGTTAAACCTGACATTACCTCCTGTTATATAACACTGTTAGGGGTTAAACCTGACATTACCTCCTGTTATATAACACTGTTAGGGGTTAAACCTGACATTACCTCCTGTTATATAACACTGTTAGGGGGGTTAAACCTGACATTACCTCCTGTTATATAACACTGTTAGGGGTTAAACCTGACATTACCTCCTGTTATATAACACTGTTAGGGGTTAAACCTGACATTACCTCTTGTTATATAACACTGTTAGGGGTTAAACCTGACATTACCTACTGTTATATAACACTGTTAGGGGTTAAACCTGAAGTTACCTACTGTTATATAACACTGTTAGGGGTTAAACCTGACGTTACCTACTGTTATATAACACTGTTAGGGGTTAAACCTGACATTACCTCTTGTTATATAACACTGTTAGGGGTTAAAGCTGACATTACCTACTGTTATATAACACTGTTAGGGGGTTTAAAGCTGACATTACCTACTGTTATATACCACTGTTAGGGGTTAAACCTGACATTACCTACTGTTATATAACACTGTTAGGGGTTAAACCTGACATTACCTGCTGTTATATAACACTGTTAGGGGGTTTAAAGCTGACATTACCTACTGTTATATACCACTGTTAGGGGTTAAACCTGACATTACCTACTGTTATATACCACTGTTAGGGGTTAAACCTGACATTACCTACTGTTATATAACACTGTTAGGGGTTAAACCTGACATTACCTATTGTTATATAACACTGTTAGGGGGTTTAAAGCTGACATTGCCTACTGTTATATTAAACAATACATTTAAAAAAGGCAGTATTTCTGGTGCAGGTTCAGCCGATTAGCGCTAGCTAACGCTACTTAGCAAACAATATACTGGAGCTTGCGACATACAGGACCATGGAGAGTGAAGGTGTAACTCTACTCTACCTGGCTGCATGACTCAGCACCAGAGACAGCTCTCACTGAGCTCAGTGTATAGAGGGAGACAGAGAGACAGCTCTCACTGAGCTCAGTGTATAGAGGGAGACAGAGAGACAACTCTCACTGAGCTCAGTGTAGAGAGGGAGACAGGGAGAGAGAGTGACAGAGAGAGAGATAGAGAGAGACAGAGAGAGAGAGATTGTAGCTCTGGTCTGTGTCCCAAACCCTATTCCTTATATGTGACCCGATTCAGGAAACTAGGCGTATGTCGCAAGTCACGACTTCACAGGAGAGCCGTTGAAAGTAAGTATAGAAGGCAGAAATGCCTTCTATAGTGCACTACTTTCAGGCCCTGGGGTCCTGGTATAATGTAGTGCACTACTTTCAGGCCCTGGGGTCCTGGTATAATGTAGTGCACTACTTTCAGGCCCTGGGGTCCTGGTATAATGTAGTGCACTACTTTCAGGCCCTGGGGTCCTGGTATAATGTAGTGCACTACTTTCAGGCCCTGGGGTAATGGTATAATGTAGTGCACTACTTTCAGGCCCTGGGGTCCTGGTATAATGTAGTGCACTACTTTCAGGCCCTGGGGTAATGGTACAATGTAGTGCACTACTTTCAGGCCCTGGGGTCCTGGTATAATGTAGTGCACTACTTTCAGGCCCTGGGGTCCTGGTACAATGTAGTGCACTATAAGACGAACAGAGTTCCATTTGGAATGCAGCCATGGAGGGACTGTCCTTCAGCCCTTCCTGCTGACAGGGGAAACAAGAGGTGACACTAGTGTGACAGTCATGGAGAACAACACACACACACACACAACAATGCTAGTCTGTGTTCCTCCTCCCCTGTACTGTATGTCAGTGTTGTCTTTTTGTTGTGTCAGGCTCTTTGGAAGGTATGAAGTCATCACCATCTCTCTCTGTGATGTGGGTGAAGTGAACATGGCTTGGTGAAGGTATGAAGTCATCACCATCTCTCTCTGTGATGTGGGTGAGGTGAACATGGCTTGGTGAAGGTATGAAGTCATCACCATCTCTCTCTGTGATGTGGGTGAAGTGAACATGGCTTGGTGAAGGTATGAAGTCATCACCATCTCTCTCTGTGATGTGGGTGAGGTGAACATGGCTTGGTGAAGGTATGAAGTCATCACCATCTCTCTCTGTGATGTGGGTGAAGTGAACATGGCTTGGTGAAGGTATGAAGTCATCACCATCTCTCTCTGTGATGTGGGTGAGGTGAACATGGCTTGGTGAAGGTATGAAGTCATCACCATCTCTCTCTGTGATGTGGGTGAAGTGAACATGGCTTGGTGAAGGTATGAAGTCATCACCATCTCTCTCTGTGATGTGGGTGAGGTGAACATGGCTTGGTGAAGGTATGAAGTCATCACCATCTCTCTCTGTGATGTGGGTGAAGTGAACATGGCTTGGTGAAGGTATGAAGTCATCACCATCTCTCTCTGTGATGTGGGTGAGGTGAACATGGCTTGGTGAAGGTATGAAGTCATCACCATCTCTCTCTGTGATGTGGGTGAGGTGAACATGGCTTGGTGAAGGTATGAAGTCATCACCATCTCTCTCTGTGATGTGGGTGAAGTGAACATGGCTTGGTGAAGGTATGAAGTCATCACCATCTCTCTCTGTGATGTGGGTGAGGTGAACATGGCTTGGTGAAGGTATGAAGTCATCACCATCTCTCTCTGTGATGTGGGTGAGGTGAACATGGCTTGGTGAAGGTATGAAGTCATCACCATCTCTCTCTGTGATGTGGGTGAGGTGAACATGGCTTGGTGAAGGTATGAAGTCATCACCATCTCTCTCTGTGATGTGGGTGAAGTGAACATGGCTTGGTGAAGGTATGAAGTCATCACCATCTCTCTCTGTGATGTGGGTGAGGTGAACATGGCTTGGTGAAGGTATGAAGTCATCACCATCTCTCTCTGTGATGTGGGTGAGGTGAACATGGCTTGGTGAAGGTATGAAGTCATCACCATCTCTCTCTGTGATGTGGGTGAGGTGAACATGGCTTGGTGAAGGTATGAAGTCATCACCATCTCTCTCTGTGATGTGGGTGAGGTGAACATGGCTTGGTGAAGGTATGAAGTCATCACCATCTCTCTCTGTGATGTGGGTGAGGTGAACATGGCTTGGTGAAGGTATGAAGTCATCACCATCTCTCTCTGTGATGTGGGTGAAGTGAACATGGCTTGGTGAAGGTATGAAGTCATCACCATCTCTCTCTGTGATGTGGGTGAGGTGAACATGGCTTGGTGAAGGTATGAAGTCATCACCATCTCTCTCTGTGATGTGGGTGAAGTGAACATGGCTTGGTGAAGGTATGAAGTCATCACCATCTCTCTCAGTGATGTGGGTGAGGTGAACATGGCTTGGTGAAGGTATGAAGTCATCACCATCTCTCTCTGTGATGTGGGTGAAGTGAACATGGCTTGGTGAAGGTATGAAGTCATCACCATCTCTCTCTGTGATGTGGGTGAGGTGAACATGGCTTGGTGAAGGTATGAAGTCATCACCATCTCTCTCTGTGATGTGGGTGACGTGAACATGGCTTGGTGAAGGTATGAAGTCATCACCATCTCTCTCTGTGATGTGGGTGAGGTGAACAGCCCATACAGTATTTAACACATCAGCAGAGTGTGGTTTATTTCCTGTTATTGCAGCTGTGCTCTGACACCTGCTGGGGGGTGAAGGCTGCTTGCCTGCATCTCACACCATCCCAGGAGGAGAAGGGGTACAGGAGGATGGAGAGAGAGGAGGAGGAAAGGAGGACAGTAGGAGGATAGAGGGGTGGGTCTCGGGCCGTATGCTTGACACCCTGATCTATACAGAGTGAAACTGGATGGTACTGTCTGAACTTCTAGACTTCTCCCTGTCAGTTAACACTACCACCGCTTCCCTTTATTGTGGCAATTGTGCTCGAATCAATGCAATATTAGCCATTTTCAAAGCAACATACTGAAACAAACGGAACTACGCAAGAGATGTTGTTGTGGGCTGAACGCATAGGACTAGGATTCGGTACTGCAATAGAATCCTACGACTCAGTCGGCACTCTACACAGACCTGTGCGGCATAGCCAATCAGAGTTGCAGTATGCCTATATGCAAATAGACCATTGCCATATACGGATCTGTGTCCTTTACGTTGAAATGGACTGTGTTTACAGTTGTGGTTGTGAGTAGATGCGCTTGTTTTGAGATCAAAGCGAGAGCTGCATGTAGCCACTTATGCACATTCTGTTCATATCCTTTACTAGTTAGTGAGTTATTAACCCAGTTATAGATCATTAGTCAGCAATAGGGGAGTGATTGATAGTTAGTGAGTTATTAACCCAGTTATAGATCATTAGTCAGCAATAGGGGAGTGATTGATAGTTAGTGAGTTATTAACCTAGTTATAGATCATTAGTCAGCAGTAGGGGAGTGATTGATAGTTAGTGAGTTATTAACCTAGTTATAGATCATTAGTCAGCAGTAGGGGAGTGATTGATAGTTAGTGAGTTATTAACCCAGTTATAGATCATTAGTCAGCAGTAGGGGAGTGATTGCTTCCTACAAGAGCACAAAACGTGCACATTTATAGACATATTTAAAATGCCAGTCAGGTAAAGAGTTTGTTTCTGTCTTAAAGGGGCAGTGTTGTATTTTGAGACAGGCTTGAATAAGCGAAGTAGCCAATAGGCAGAGAGTAGCATAATTTGTCTGATTCTCTGTAATAATGGTATGGGAATAATAACACATTTTATTTTGTTAAGTGGCTTCTTGAATCAAACAACACAACAACATTTTCAGTCACCTCCTTGTCTGAAAGACAAATGGATAAACAGGTTAATGTCAAGCTCTGCATGATTTTTTCAAAATGTAGGCCAACATTGAACACCACACATTGGCTGCTACTGTAGGCTGAATGATAGAACAGCTATTTCCATGTTAAAATGTTATGGGATGCATTTTCTCCATTGTTTTTGATGGTAGGCCACTCTGGTAGGCCTACATTATGATCAAATAGCTTGGCCACTATTAAAACTGTAACTTCAAGCGGGTACAGCCTCAGTGGTCACAGTAAATGCGTGCTGGAAATTGCACAGAATTTTCACAATGTTCAAGTTTGCACTCAGCAGACCTGAAATTTGTTCAGTGTCGAAACAAATTAGAGGGAACATTGGCTGTGACCTCTTCTGACCTCTGTTGACCTCGGAAGCTACTCAACATTCCAAAAAACATAGTTAGTTTATAAAGCTCACCATCTCCACAGCAATAAAAGTCCTTCCTAAGAGTTTATAAAGCTCACCCTCTCCAAAGCAATAAAAGTCCTTCCTAAGAGTTTATAAAGCTCACCCTCTCCAAAGCAATAAAAGTCCTTCCTAAGAGTTTATAAAGCTCACCCTCTCCAAAGCAATAAAAGTCCTTCCTAAGAGTTTATAAAGCTCACCCTCTCCACAGCAATAAAATGCCAATGGACCAATTTGATTAGAGGGAAAGCCCAGAGCGATCCTCAGTTAACCACCGTGAACAAGGACGCATCCCAAATGCACCCTATTCCCAACATACTGCACTATATGCTCTAGTGAAAAGTAGTGCACTATATAGGGAAAAGGGTGCCATTTGGAATGCAACCCCAAGTATTTTCACCCATGATTTCCCAGGCAAGATCGAGACGGGAGTGTCTTTTCACCTCAAATTACACAATCACATTACTGTGGTGGGGTTACATAATCATGTCCAGCACTAGGACACAACCAGAGTCCCAGGTAAGGCTGAGGACAGAACCAGAGACAGAACCAGAACCAGAGTCCCAGGCAAGGCTGAGGACAGTACCAGAGACAGAGCCAGAACCAGAACCAGAGTCCCAGGCAAGGCTGAGGACAGAACCAGAGCCAGAACCAGAACCAGAGTCCCAGGCAAGGCTGAGGACAGAACCAGAGCCAGAGACAGAACCAGAACCAGAGTCCCAGGCAAGGCTGAGGACAGAACCAGAGCCAGAACCAGAACCAGAGTCTCAGGTCAGGCTGAGGACAGAACCAGAGCCAGAACCAGAGTCCCAGGCAAGGCTGAGGACAGAACCAGAGCCAGAACCAGAACCAGAGTCCCAGGCAAGGCTGAGGACAGAACCAGAGACAGAACCAGAACCAGAGTCCCAGGCAAGGCTGAGGACAGTACCAGAGCCAGAACCAGAACCAGAGTCCCAGGCAAGGCTGAGGACAGAACCAAAGCCAGAACCAGAACCAGAGTCTCAGATCAGGCTGAGGACAGAACCAGAGCCAGAACCAGAACCAGAGTCCCAGGCAAGGCTGAGGACAGTACCAGAGCCAGAACCAGAACCAGAGTCCCAGGCAAGGCTGAGGACAGTGCCAGAACCAGAGTCTTAGGCCAGGCTGAGGACAGAACCAGAACCAGAGTCTCAGGTCAGGCTGAGGACAGAACCAGAGCCAGAACCAGAACCAGAGTCCCAGGCCAGGCCAGGCTGAGGCCAGAACCAGAGTCCCAGGCCAGGCCAGGCTGAGGCCAGAACCAGAGCCAGGCCAGGCTGAGGCCAGAACCAGAGTCCCAGGCCAGGCTGAGGACAGAACCAGAATCCCAGGCCAGACTAAGCCAGAACCAGAGTCCCAGGCCAGGCTGAGGCCAGAACCAGAGCCAGGCCAGGTTGAGGCCAGAGCCAGATTCCCAGGCCAGGCCAGGCTGAGGTTAGAACCAGAGTCCCAGGCCAGGCTGAGGCCAGAACCAGAGTCCCAGGCCAGGCTGAGGACAGAACCAGAATCCCAGGCCAGACTAAGCCAGAACCAGATTCCCAGGCCAGGCTGAGGTTAGAACCAGAGCCAGGCCAGGTTGAGGCCAGCCACTGGACAGCATGAAAGACAGCAGACCTGGGTTGAAATTAGGGCTGTCCCCGAGAAGAAAAATGTTGGTCGACCAAGATTGGTCGAAATCGATTGATCTACATTTTTAAACGTGTATTTTTCCAAAACAAACAAGCAAATCAACTACATTCACTGAGCTTGTCTGATGGTTTAAGCACACTGTTTGATTACATAATTAAGACACACAAATGACTAGAGGAATTCCGACCACAATTGATTTGATTGTGCCGGGCCTGGCTCAGACTTGCTGCGCTTTGTAAAAAAGATAGTGAGTGACTGTGTGACTAGCACCCACTGTCTCTCTCTCCTCCCTGCTGCAGCGACCACCACAGAACATCAACAGTGTTAATCACGCTGTCCATGTTGCTGAAGCTGCAACATAATTATAGCCATTTCTGACTGAAAAGTTCTCTTACCGAAATCCCTCATTCCCTATTCCCTCAACCCTTGCTCTCTCTATTATGACAATAGGGCATGACCTATAGCATATCATAATCATGTCAATAAATTGGTTATAAACTCAGATAACCGTAACAGCAAAATGGATTCAGAGGACGTGACAAACCCAAAACAGGGGAATGTTTACTGGTTGTTCAGGAGGGAAAGGGGAAGTCAGATCTGTAGAAGATGTTTGACTTAGTTGTGAAAACTACTGGAGATCCAGATAAAGGAGGGTAAAGGTGCAAGTGCCAAACAGGTGCTGTTAGATTACAATAAACTATTTCTGACCAATATAACCATGTACCATTTCAGTAGAACATGTCTTAGAGTGATGGACTGTGCCATCCCCACGCCCTAAATAATGCATTAGTCCACTTAGACAGGCGCAAATCAGAAAGGTGTCTTGTACACCATGATAAATATGGGGGTTACTCTACCTCCCAAATATCACTATTGACCGGTGCAACATGGGGTACTGAAACCTCCATATCACTAGTGACAGGTACAGCGAAGGGTACTGAAACCCCATATCACTAGTGACAGGTACAACGCGGGGTACTGAAACCCCCATATCACTAGTGACAGGTACAGCGTAGGGTACTGAAACCCCATATCACTAGTGACAGGTACAGAGTAGGGTACTGAAACCACCATATCACTAGTGACAGGTACAACATAGGGTACTGAAACCCCCATATCACTAGTGACAGGTACAGAGTAGGGTACTGAAACCCCCATATCACTAGTGACAGGTACAGAGTAGGGTACTGAAACCCCCATATCACTAGTGACAGGTACAGCATGGGGTACTGAAACCCCCATATCACTAGTGACAGGTACAGAGTAGGGTACTGAAACCGCCATATCACTAGTGACAGGTACAGAGTAGGGTACTGAAACCCCCATATCACTAGTGACAGGTACAGCATAGGGTACTGAAACCACCATATCACTAGTGACAGGTACAACATAGGGTACTGAAACCCCCATATCACTAGTGACAGGTACAGAGTAGGGTACTGAAACCCCATATCACTAGTGACAGGTACAGCGTGGGGTACTGAAACCCCATATCACTAGTGACAGGTACAGAGTAGGGTACTGAAACCCCCATATCACTAGTGACAGGTACAGCATAGGGTACTGAAACCCCCATATCACTAGTGACAGGTACAGCATGGGGTACTGAAACCCCCATATCACTAGTGACAGGTACAGAGTAGGGTACTGAAACCGCCATATCACTAGTGACAGGTACAGAGTAGGGTACTGAAACCCCCATATCACTAGTGACAGGTACAGCATAGGGTACTGAAACCCCCATATCACTAGTGACAGGTACAGCATAGGGTACTGAAACCCCCATATCACTAGTGACAGGTACAGAGTAGGGTACTGAAACCCCCATATCACTAGTGACAGGTACAGCATGGGGTACTGAAACCCCCATATCACTAGTGACAGGTACAGAGTAGGGTACTGAAACCCCCATATCACTAGTGACAGGTACAGAGTAGGGTACTGAAACCCCATATCACTAGTGACAGGTACAGCGTGGGGTACTGAAACCCCATATCACTAGTGACAGGTACAGAGTAGGGTACTGAAACCCCCATATCACTAGTGACAGGTACAGCATAGGGTACTGAAACCCCCATATCACTAGTGACAGGTACAGCATGGGGTACTGAAACCCCCATATCACTAGTGACAGGTACAGAGTAGGGTACTGAAACCGCCATATCACTAGTGACAGGTACAGAGTAGGGTACTGAAACCCCCATATCACTAGTGACAGGTACAGCATAGGGTACTGAAACCCCCATATCACTAGTGACAGGTACAGCATAGGGTACTGAAACCCCCATATCACTAGTGACAGGTACAGCATAGGGTACTGAAACCCCCATATCACTAGTGACAGGTCTGGGAAAATAGAAAAAGAGAGATCCTGTATGCAGCGACCAGAGTGGGCTGTAGGAGGCTGGTCCTCAGGGCTACCTCATTTATATGCTGAGCACACACAGCCTAGTGCAGGGACACTCAATGCTGTTTAAACACACACACACACACACACACACACACACGCGCGCGCACGCACACACACGTGAGCACACACACACATACACACACACACAACACACACAAACCGCAGAGACAACCTCAATCCTGTTTACTCTACCTCCCAATCATTTATTCTGCTCTAATTCAACTCTTCACTGAGGCTGTCTGCACACACTCCCCTTCCTTAAATGTGGAAGACACATTTCAGTTGAATGCACTCAGTTGTACAACTGACTATGTATCCCAATTTCCCTTCCTCAACCCTCTCCCCCTCTACTCTCTCTCCTCCTCTCTCCACCTCCCTCCCTCCTCTACTCTCTCTCCTCCTCTCCACCTCTCTCCCCCTCCTCTCCCTCTCTACTCTCTCTCCTCACACCCCTCTCCCTCACACCTCTCTTCCTCCCCTCTCAAACTCTCCCCCAACACAGCAGCACCTGAGTGCTCCTGCCCATCATGCTGGCTCTAGTAGCCAGAGTCCATGGTGGCTCTGCCCTGTCCAGTTGCCCTGAGCTCTGGGTAAACACTGCAAACGGGCAGACTACTGTAGTTTCAACAACAAGCCATAGAGCCAGAGTCAGGGAGGGAGGTCTCCAGTGAACTGAAGTAGGTTTGAGCTGGGCTAAGCTGGGCTGACACACAAGCATACACACGCAAACGCACACAAACACACACAAACACACACCTGCAGGGGTCTGCATGCTAGGTTGGCTCTGAGCTGCCTTTCTCCACTGCGGATCAGACTGAGAGAGGCAGGCAATAGCGTGGTAGTGAAACACACACACACACACACACACACACACACACACACACACACACACACACACACACACACACACACACACACACACACACACACACACACACACACACACTGCCCTTCATCCCAGCTTCCTCAGCATTCCTCTAAAATAACAACATGCCACCCTCCCCTCGGGTTGCCATGGAAACTGCTCCAAGAGGCAAAAAAAGGGGTGCTGCTGGAGGTCTGACTACAGAAAGGGAGAAGAAGACTGGCCAAATATCAACACACACAGACTCACACACACACAACCAGGCTATAAAGGCTGCCAACAGCACACTGTCTACTGTATATCGATCTAGCTGCTGTTGTTGACAGATGAACATCCATATCCTTCACATGGAGCTGAAGGACCAGGAGCAGAGTTTAAACACACAATGATTCAACATATAGAGGGACCTGATGATGATGGTGACGAAGAAGAATATTATGTTTCAAATGCAATACTGGCAATACACATTCTGACACAGACATTAGATGAAACACACATGAAACAACACACATTAAATGTCCGTTTGAGATCGACACGTACCTGAGTCAAAATGGGAACTGAAGGCAAAACTGGGATTAAAGAACGCTGAAGACATAACCGTCACAGAGAGAGCCACGGACATCCTCCCCCCTTCTTCAGGCTTGAGACGGCAGCAGACAGGGTTTACCAAAATACAACATGGAAATAGATCAGATGTTGACTAAAGCACATTTAGCCGAAGGATTGTATGCTAGTCAAATTAAACGCAGCATTTTAGGCTATTTCTCATTGACACCCTTGAGACGCAGTGCGCGCATCCTTCACATCGGATCAATAAACATATGTTGGCAAACATTCCCGTCGGTATTTGTTTTTGAATTTGATACCGCAGGCATTCACTTGACTGACGGATGATTAAAAACGATAGATTGGCATCTCCCGTCCCACGCTTTTCTTCTCCGTCATCCAACCAGTTTGGTGATGATGAGCCAGAAAATAGAACACCGCTGCTTTATCGACGTGATTCCGTTATTTAGACTACATCGTTTTCGGTTTTGTCTCTGACTGTACAAATACCTTGGCATTCGCCCAGTGGCAATCTTACTGTCCAAGTCAAGTTATGCTCTTCCTCTGTCTTTAGAGTAGATCAATGCAACATGGTGGAATAGGCTGCACAGAGTTATCCAGAATCCCGCTATATTCCCTAGGAGATATTCAATACTCATTGCACTATCGGAGCGTCACTTTAGCTGGCGACAGGGGAAGCGCCATCTTGCTTAAGGTGTCCTGTCCTAGTTTATCCTAACTGGAATCTCGCTGACTCGTTTGTGAATATGGCATCTGCACCGTGATGAAGGGAAAGATGAGGAGGCGAGAAAAGAGGGGGTAGGGAGGTCTGTGTCTCAGAATAGTAATACAACACGTGAACAGGTGGTGAATTGGAATAAGACCGTTATTTCAACCAGTGCAGGACAGGTGCATGTCTGTGTGCGTGATTTAGCTTGCCTGGTACTATGGGATCAATCAATGCAATAGTCCCAAAAGTGCAAACACGACCATGCTCAGTGCAAATCAAGGGCACCTCCATATACCTTTGATATATGACCATGGTCTGGTCTAATCTCTGGTGGACACCCAGTAACATAAAGTAGATTAGATGAGTGTATTACACACATTCATAGGCTTGCAGATGTAATCACAGGTTACAGTGAAATTATTATCCTCCGAGACTGTATGGTACATAGACTGTATGGTAACATAGACTGCATGGTACATAGACTCTATGGTACATATACTGTATGGTAACATAGACTGTATGGTAACATAGACTGTATGGTACATAGGCTGTATGGTAACATAGACTGTATGGTAACAGAATGTATGGTACATAAACTGTATGGTAACATTGCCTGTATGGTACATAGACTGTATGGTAACATAGACTGTATGGTAACATAGACTGTATGGTACATAGGCTGTATGGTAACATAGACTGTATGGTAACATAGACTGTATGGTACATAGACTGTATGGTAACATAGACTGTATGGTACATAGACTGTATGGTAACATAGACTGTATGGTAACATAGACTGTATGGTACATAGACTGTATGGTACGTAGACTGTATGGTACGTAGACTGTATGGCACATAGACTGTATAGTAACATAGACTGTATGGTACATAGACTGTATCATAACATAGACTGTATGGTTCCTCCCTCTGAGCCTGGTTCCTCTCTAGGTTCCTTCCTCTGAGCCTGCTTCCTCTCTAGGTTCCTTCCTCTGAGCCGGGTCCTCTCTAGGTTCCTTCCTCTGAGCCTCGTTCCTCTCTAGGTTCCTTCCTCTGAGCCTGCTTCCTCTCTAGGTTCCTCCCTCTGAGCCTGGTTCCTCTCTACCTCTCTAGGTTCCTCTCTCTGAGCCTGCTTCCTCTCTAGGTTCCTCCCTCTGAGCCTGGTTCCTCTCTAGGTTCCTCTCTAGGTTCCTCCCTCTGAGCCTGGTTCCTCTCTACCTCTCTAGGTTCCTCTCTCTGAGCCTGCTTCCTCTCTAGGTTCCTCCCTCTGAGCCTGCTTCCTCTCTAGGTTCCTCCCTCTGAGCCTGGTTCCTCTCTAGGTTCCTCTTTCTTAGCCTGCTTCCTCTCTAGGTTCCTCCCTCTGACCCTGGTTCCTCTATAGGTTCCTCTCTAGGTTCCTCCCTCTGACCCTGGTTCCTCTCTAGGTTCCTCTCTAGGTTCCTCCCTCTGAGCCTGGTTCCTCTCTAGGTTCCTCCCTCTGAGCCTGCTTCCTCTCTAGGTTCCTCCCTCTGACCCTGGTTCCTCTCTAGGTTCCTCCCTCTGAGCCTGCTTCCTCTCTAGGTTCCTCCCTCTGAGCCTGGTTCCTCTCTAGGTTCCTCCCTCTGAGCCTGTTCTTCTCTAGGTTCCTCCCTCTGAGCCTGGTTCCTCTCTAGGTTCCTCTTTCTTAGCCTGCTTCCTCTCTAGGTTCCTCCCTCTGAGCTTGGTTCCTCTCTAGGTTCCTCTCTCTGAGCCTGCTTCCTCTCTAGGTTCCTTCCTCTGAGCCTGGTTCCTCTCTAGGTTCCTCTCTAGGTTCCTCCCTCTGAGCCTGGTTCCTCTCTAGGTTCCTCCCTCTGAGCCTGGTTCCTCTCTAGGTTCCTCTCTAGGTTCCTCCCTCTGAGCCTGGTTCCTCTCTAGGTTCCTCCCTCTGAGCTTGTTTCCTCTCTAGGTTCCTTCCTCTGAGCCTGCTTCCTCTCTAGGTTCCTCCCTCTGAGCCTGGTTCCTCTCTAGGTTCCTTCCTCTGAGCCTGCTTCCTCTCTAGGTCCATCTCTAGGTTCCTTCCTGCTGAGCCTGGTTCCTCTCTAGGTTCCTCTCTCTGAGCCTGCTTCCTCTCTAGGTTCCTTCCTCTGAGCCTGCTTCCTCTCTAGGTCCATCTCTAGGTTCCTTCCTGCTGAGCCTGGTTCCTCTCTAGGTTCCTCTCTCTGAGCCTGCTTCCTCTCTAGGTTCCTCTCTCTGAGCCTGCTTCCTCTCTAGGTTCCTCCCTCTGAGCCTGGTTCCTCTCTAGGTTCCTCCCTCTGAGCCTGGTTCCTCTCTAGGTTCCTCCCTCTGAGCCTGGTTCCTCTCTAGGTTCTTTCCCAAGTTCCTTCCTTCTGGGGAGGTTTTCCTGCCCAATGTGCTTCTGCTTGTTCTATGGGGTTTTAGTCTGGGTATCTGTAAAGCACTTTGTGACAGCTTCTGATGTAAAAAGGTCTTCAGGAAATATGTTTGATTGATTGATCTAATGTTCAGTACATCAAGTTAGATGACATTTGTATTCAGTATAGTCTCCTCAGCTAGTAATAAATCATTGGGGGGTGTTTATATTTGTTTCTGTTACACGCAGTGTGTAATGAAATGTGTTTTTTGCAAAACCCAACTCCCCCTGAGACACCCGCAGGGAGTGGAATCACGGCCAGGGTCGCCATTGTACTGCGCCCATTGAGCAATTTGTTTTAAGTGCTTTGTTCAAGGACACAGCGACAGATTTCCCCCCACCTTGTCGGCTCTAGTATTCAAACCAGCAATATGATGTAGATACAGAAAGTAAACAGCGTAGTCAGTCAGTTCTCACAACAACTAAGAGCGTTGAAGCGCAAAGCTCAACCTCTCCGCTCTTTTGATGGCCTGGCTACCACGCTGTAGACAGTGTGAAGCGTACCCGTGCACATGCGCAGATACTTTGTGTTACTGTGTGAGAGTGAAGTGTTGCATCTCGCCCATCTCAATATCTCCGGTGCTGCTCGTGGCAACATCATTTTGCTGAGTCTACCTTTAATTAAGATGGGGAAACTATTCCTTTTAAAATATTTTTTGGCAAATAAACATTGAACATCTAATAGTCAAATCATAGAGTAAAAGCAGGTGAGCTGGTTCTTGGTCATTTTTCTGGTGATATTTGGTGTAAAACTGAGCAGGTTGAGCAGAACGTCAACCTTGTTACCCAGAGATAGATAGGATGGAAATGTTTCAACAATGAAACATTTTTTTGTGAAGCATTTAATTGCCACTCCATTTTGCACACAACAAGCTTCCACTCTCCCTGTCAGAAGGGGATTCATGGCTTATTTAAGAAGAAATCATCAACTCTGTTACTTTATTTGACACTTAATAGGCATTTGTTATAGTAAATTCTTTATTTAACCTCTTGAAATGGGAAAACACGTTGTTTATGAAGGCGAATATGTGCTATTTATGACAAAATCTAAGTTATTTTGGACCAAGTTACACTTTTTAATAGGCACCGTTTGTTGGAATGACCCACATCCTAAACTGAGGAAGCATCCAGGTATTTTGGACTATAACACCGGCCTTTATTTTACCTTAGGATGCAGCAATCACTCAATCACTGGTCACTTTAATACATGGATCACTAGTCACTTTAAATAATTCCACTTTATATAATGTTTACATATCCTACATTACTCATCTCATATGTATATACTGTATTCTATACCATCTACCGCTCATCCATATATTTATATGTACATATTCTTATTACATCCCTTTACATTTGTGTGTATAAGGTAGTTGTTGGTGAATTGTTAGATGACTTGTTAGATATTACTGCACTGTCGGAACTAGAAGCACAAGCATTTCGCTACACTCACATTAGCATCTGCTAACCATGGGATTTGATTTGATTTGAATGCAAGGCCAATGTTGAGTGTTTGAAGCTGTCATTAGATTTTTTAAAGTGGTCTCTGTTATTAACATTAGATGTTGACGTCAGCATCATTTTCAGCATAAGTGAGAACTATGACCTTGTAAGATTCAACTCAATATTTGGAAGGTGTTCTGAATGTTTTGTACACTCAGTGTAGCGCGGCGTCATGCTACAGTGTTTCACATTCTGCATCAGTGATCAGAATAGAAGTTGCAGTTCTGTCAACGTCCACCAGAGGAGGCCAAAGGACCACTAATAATTACTCAGCATATACCTGCTTCACAGCAGGCACAGTTTGGCGCTTGTCAGACCACTGGTTTCAGTCCCACCTAGTCTCGCGGAGCCATCCTTCCGTCCCACCGCAGAAAAACCTGATGGTTTCATGTCTACTATCTCTAGTTATCAGAGTCATTCACCAGGGACGTGTTCTAGTTCTGACACTGAGTTACAGGCAGTGATGTGTTGTTCTCTTTTTTATTTGTATTTTTTATTTCCCCTTTATTTAACCAGGTAGGCTAGTTGAGAACAAGTTCTCATTTACAATTGCGACCTGGCCAAGATAAAGCACAACAGTTTGACACATACAACAACACAGAGTTACACATGGAATAAACAACATACAGTCAATAATACAGTAGAACAAGAAAACAAAAAAAGTCTATATGCAGTGAGTGCAAATGAGGTAAGATAAGGGAGTTAAGGCAATAAATAGGCCATGGTGACGAAGTAATTACAATATAGCAATTAAACACTGGAATGGTAGATGTGCAGAAGATGAATGTGCAAGTAGAGATACTGGGGTGCAAAGGAGCAAGATAAATAAATAAATACAGTATGGGGATGAGGTATGGGGATGAGGTAGATTGGATGGGCTATTTACAGATGAGCTATGTACAGGTGCAGTGATCTGTGAGCTGCTCTGATAGCTGGTGCTTAAAGCTAGTGAGGGAGATATGAGTCTCCAGCTTCAGTGACTTTTGCAGTTCGTTCCAGTCATTGGCAGCAGATAACTGGAAGGAAAGGCGAACAAAGGAGGAATTGGCTTTGGGGGTGACCAGTGAGATATACATGCTGGAGCGCGTGCTACGGATGGGTGCTGCTATGGTGACCAGTGAGCTGAGATAAGGCGGGGCTTTACCTAGCAGAGACTTGTAGATGACCTGGAGCCAGTGGGTTTGGCGACGAGTATGAAGCGAGGGCCAGCAAACGAGAGCGTACAGGTCGCAGTGGTGGGTAGTATACGGTGCTTTGGTGACAAAACGGATGGCACTGTGATAGACTGCATCCAATTTGTTGAGTAGAGTGTTGGAGGCTATTTTATAAATGACATCGCCGAAGTCGAGGATCGGTAGGATGGTCAGTTTTACGAGGGTATGTTTGGCAGCATAAGTGAAGGATGCTTTGTTGCGAAATAGGAAGCCGATTCTAGATTTAATTTTGGATTGGAGATGCTTGATGTGAGTTTGGAAGGAGAGTTTACAGTCTAACCAGACACCTAGGTATTTGTAGTTGTCCACATATTCTAAGTCCGAACCATCCAGAGTAGTGATGTTGGACATGCGGGCAGTGATCGGTTGAAGAGCATGCATTTAGTTTTACTTGCATTTAAGAGCAGTTGGAGGCCACGGAAGGAGAGTTGTATGGCATTGAAACTCTTCTGGAGGTTAGTTAACACAGAGTCCAAAGAAGGGCCAGAAGTATACAGAATGGTGTTGTCTGCATAGAGGTGAATCAGAGAATCACCAGCAGCAAGAGCGACATCATTGATGTATACAGAGAAGAGAGTCGGCCTGAGAATTGAACCCTGTGGCACCCCCATAGAGACTGCCAGAGGTCCGGACAACAGGCCCTCTGATTTGACACACTGAACTATATCAGAGAAGTAGTTGGTGAACCAGGCGAGGGAACCATTTGAGAAACCAAGGCTATTGAGTCTGCCAATAATGTGGTGATTGACAGAGTCGAAAGCCTTGGCCAGGTCGATGAATATGGCTGCACAGTAATGTCTCTTATCAATGGCGGTTATGATATCGTTTAGGACCTTGAGCGTGGCTGAGGTGCACCCGTGACCAGCTCTGACACCAGATTGCATAGTGGAGAAGGTACGGTGGGATTCGAAATGGTTGGTAACCTGTTTGTTAACTTGGCTTTCGAAGACTTTAGACAGGCAGGGTAGGATAGATATAGATCTGTAACAGTTTGGGTCTAGAGTGTCTCCCCCTTTGAAGAGGGGGATGACCGCTGCAGCTTTACAATCTTTGGGGATCTCAGACGATACAAAAGAGAGGTTGAACAGGCTAGTAATAGGGGTTGCAACAATTTTGGCAGATCATTTTAGAAAGACAGGGTCCAGATTGTCTAGCCCGGCTGATTTGTAGGGGTCCAGATTTTGCAGCTCTTTCAGAATATCAGCTATCTGGATTTGGGTGAAGGAGAAATGGGGGAGGCTTGGGCGAGTTGCTGTGGTGAGTGCAGGGCTGTTGACCAGAGTAGGGGTAGCCAGGTGGAAAGCATGGCCAGCCGTAGAAAAATGCTTATTGAAATTCTCAATTATAGTGGATTTATCGGTGGTAACAGTGTTTCCTAGCCTCAGTGCAGTGGGCAGCTGGGAGGAGGTGTTCTTATTCTCCATGGACTTTACTTTTTTGAGTTTGTGCTACAGGACGCAAATTTGTGCTTCAAAAAGCTAGCCTTAGCTTTCCTAACTGCCTATGTATATTGGTTCCCAACTTCCCTGAAAAGTTGCATATCACGGGGGCTATTTGATGCTAATGCAGAACGCCACAGGATGTTTTTGTGCTGGTCAAGGGCAGTCAGGTCTGGAGAGAACCAAGGGCATTATCTTTTCCTGGTTCTACATTTTTTGAAAAGGGCATGCTTATTTAAGATGATGAGGAAGGCACTTTTAAAGAATGACCAGGCATCCTCTACTGACGGGATCAGGTCAACATCCTTCCAGGGTACCCGGGCCAGGTCGATTAGAAAGGCCTGCTCGCTGAAGTGTTTTAGGGAGCGTTTGACAGTGATAAGGGGTGGTCGTTTGACCACAGACCCATTACGGATGCAGACAATGAGGCAGTGATTGCTGAGATCTTGGTTGAAAACAGCAGAGGTGTATTTAGAGGGCAAGTTGGTTAGGATAATATCTATGAGGGTGGCCATGTTTACAGATTTGGGGTTATACCTGGTGGGTTCATTGATAATTTGTGTGAGATTGAGGGCATGAACCTTAGATTGTAGGATGGCCGGGGTGTTAAGCATGTCCCAGTTTAGGTCACCTAGCAGCACGAGCTCTGAAGATAGATGGGGGGCAATCAGTTCACATATGGTGTCCAGAGCACAGCTGGGGGCCGAGGGTGGTCTATAGCAGGCGCCAACGGTGAGAGACTTGTTTCTGGAGAGGTGGATTTATAAAGTAGTAGCTCGAATTGTTTGGGTACAGGCCTGGATAGTAAGACAGAGCTCTGCAGGCTATCTCTGCAGTAGATTGCAACACGGCCCCCTTTGGCAATTCTATCTTGTTGGAAAATGTTATAGTTAGGGATGGAAATTTCAGTGGTTTTGGTGGTCTTCCTAAGCCAGGATTCAAACACGGCTAGGACATCCGGTTTGGCAGAGTGTGCTAAAGCAGTGAATAAAACAAACTTAGGGAGGAGGCTTCTAATGTTAACATGCATGAAACCAAGGCTTTCTCCCCCAGGACACACCTGCTTCCCCTCATCCTCCCCTCCCCTGTCCTTATTTATAGCTTCATGTAAATAAGATGAGGTGGGGGGGGGGGTGCCCAGAGATCTGAAACTGAGAATACGTCCCAAATGGCACTTTATACCCTTTGCAGTGCACTACTTTTGACAAGGGCCCCATAAAGGACAATGGTCTCTGGTAAAAAGTAGTGCACTGTATTGGCTTCCCCAGGCACTTCATATACCTGCTCTGGGAGGGGGGGGGGGGAGACTGAGATACTCAATGTTCTAGACCTGCTCTAAGGGGGGACTGAGTTACTCATTGTTCTACTATACCGCTGACCTCTGTGGTGAACGATTAAATATAACCATCATGGTTTATATAATAGAGGAGGGTAGAGGATATGTAGTGATTAATATAAACATCATGGATTATATAATGGAGGAGGGTAGATGATATGTAGTGATTAATATAAACATCATGGATTATATAATGGAGGAGGGTAGAGGATATGTAGTGATTAATATAAACATCATGGATTATATAATGGAGGGTAGATGATATGTAGTGATTAATGTAAACATCATGGATTATATAATGGAGGGTAGATGATATGTAGTGATTAATATAAACATCATGGATTATATAATGGAGGAGGGTAGATGATATGTAGTGATTAATATAAACACCATGGATTATATAATGGAGGAGGGTAGAGGATATGTGGTGAACGATTAAATATAACCATCATGGTTTATATAATGGAGGAGGGTAGAGGATATGTAGTGATTAATATAAACATCATGAATTATATAATGGAGGGTAGATGATATGTGGTGATTAATATAAACATCATGGTTTATATAATGGAGGAGGGTAGATGATATGTAGTGATTAATATAAACACCATGGATTATATAATGGAGGAGGGTAGAGGATATGTGGTGAACGATTAAATATAACCATCATGGTTTATATAATGGAGGAGGGTAGAGGATATGTAGTGATTAATATAAACATCATGGATTATATAATGGAGGAGGGTAGAGGATATGTGGTGATTAATATAAACATCATGGATTATATAATGGAGGAGGGTAGAGGATATTTAGTGATTAATATAAACATCATGGATTATATAATGGAGGAGGGTAGAGGATATGTACTGATTAATATAAACATCATGGATTATATAATGGAGAGTAGAGGATATTTACTGATTAATATAAACATCATGGATTATATAATGGAGGAGGGTAGAGGATATGTAGTTATTAATATAAACATCATGGATTATATAATGGAGGAGGGTAGAGGATATGTACTGATTAATATAAACATCATGGATTATATAATGGAGGGTAGAGGATATGTAGTTATTAATATAAACATCATGGATTATATAATGGAGGAGGGTAGAGGATATGTACTGATTAATATAAACATCATGGATTATATAATGGAGGAGGGTAGAGGATATGTGGTGATTAATATAAACATCATGGATTATATAATGGAGGAGGGTAGAGGATATGTGGTGATTAATATAAACATCATGGATTATATAATGGAGGAGGGTAGAGGATGTGTAGTGATTAATATAAACATCATGGATTATATAATGGAGGAGGGTAGAGGATATGTGGTGATTAATATAAACATCATGGATTATATAATGGAGGAGGGTAGAGGATATGTGGTGATTAATATAAACATCATGGATTATATAATGGAGGAGGGTAGAGGATATGTGGTGATTAATATAAACATCATGGATTATATAATGGAGGAGGGTAGAGGATATGTAGTGATTAATATAAACACCATGGATTATATAATGGAGGAGGGTAGAGGATATGTAGTGATTAATATAAACATCATGGATTATATAATGGAGGGTAGAGGATATGTAGTGATTAATATAAACATCATGGTTTATATAATGGAGGAGGGTAGAGGATATGTAGTTATTAATATAAACATCATGGATTATATAATGGAGGAGGGTAGAGGATATGTAGTGATTAATATAAACATCATGGATTATATAATGGAGGGTAGAGGATATGTAGTGATTAATATAAACATCATGGATTATATAATGGAGGAGGGTAGAGGATATGTGGTGATTAATATAAACATCATGGATTATATAATGGAGGAGGGTAGAGGATATGTGGTGATTAATATAAACATCATGGATTATATAATGGAGGAGGGTAGAGGATATGTGGTGATTAATATAAACATCATGGATTATATAATGGAGGAGGGTAGAGGATATGTGGTGATTAATATAAACATCATGGATTATATAATGGAGGAGGGTAGAGGATATGTGGTGATTAATATAAACATCATGGATTATATAATGGAGGAGGGTAGAGGATATGTGGTGATTAATATAAACACCATGGATTATATAATGGAGGAGGGTAGAGGATATGTAGTGATTAATATAAACATCATGGATTATATAATGGAGGGTAGAGGATATGTAGTGATTAATATAAACATCATGGATTATATAATGGAGGAGGGTAGAGGATATGTGGTGATTAATATAAACATCATGGATTATATAATGGAGGAGGGTAGAGGATATGTGGTGATTAATATAAACACCATGGATTATATAATGGAGGAGGGTAGAGGATATGTAGTGATTAATATAAACATCATGGATTATATAATGGAGGGTAGAGGATATGTAGTGATTAATATAAACATCATGGATTATATAATGGAGGAGGGTAGAGGATATGTAGTTATTAATATAAACATCATGGATTATATAATGGAGGAGGGTAGAGGATATGTACTGATTAATATAAACATCATGGATTATATAATGGAGGGTAGAGGATATGTGGTGATTAATATAAACATCATGGATTATATAATGGAGGAGGGTAGAGGATATGTACTGATTAATATAAACATCATGGGTTATATAATGGAGGAGGGTAGAGGATATGTGGTGATTAATATAAACATCATGGATTATATAATGGAGGAGGGTAGAAGATATGTAGTGATTAATATAAACATCATGGATTATATAATGGAGGAGGGTAGAGGATATGTGGTGATTAATATAAACATCATGGATTATATAATGGAGGAGGGTAGAGGATATGTGGTGATTAATATAAACATCATGGATTATATAATGGAGGAGGGTAGAGGATATGTGGTGATTAATATAAACATCATGGATTATATAATGGAGGAGGGTAGAGGATATGTGGTGATTAATATAAACATCATGGATTATATAATGGAGGAGGGTAGAGGATATGTGGTGATTAATATAAACATCATGGATTATATAATGGAGGAGGGTAGAGGATATGTGGTGATTAATATAAACATCATGGATTATATAATGGAGGAGGGTAGAGGATATGTGGTGATTAATATAAACATCATGGATTATATAATGGAGGAGGGTAGAGGATATGTGGTGATTAATATAAACATCATGGATTATATAATGGAGGAGGGTAGAGGATATGTGGTGATTAATATAAACATCATGGATTATATAATGGAGGAGGGTAGAGGATATGTAGTGATTAATATAAACATCATGGATTATATAATGGAGGGTAGAGGATATGTGGTGATTAATATAAACATCATGGATTATATAATGGAGGGTAGAGGATATGTGGTGATTAATATAAACATCATGGATTATATAATGGAGGAGGGTAGAGGATATGTGGTGATTAATATAAACACCATGGATTATATAATGGAGGAGGGTAGAGGATATGTGGTGATTAATATAAACGTCATGGATTATATAATTGAGGAAATAAACATCATGGATTATATAATTGAGGAAATAAACATCATGGATTATATAATTGAGGAAATAAACATCATGGATTATATAATTGAGGAAATAAACATCATGGATTATATAATTGAG
Organism: Salmo trutta; assembly: GCF_901001165.1. Classification (NCBI taxonomy): domain Eukaryota; kingdom Metazoa; phylum Chordata; class Actinopteri; order Salmoniformes; family Salmonidae; genus Salmo; species Salmo trutta. The sequence goes on along the minus strand of NC_042988.1, from coordinate 38,842,308 downwards.
GAAATAAACATCATGGATTATATAATTGAGGAAATAAACATCATGGGTTATATAATGGAGCTGTGATGAGGGTAGGGGTAGAGGATGGTGCAGTCAAAAGCAGAACAAATATATTTGAGTTAGTTTTTCATACTGCCCCTTTGCTTAAATAGTTGGGACACATTTAAAGTGACTTGTAGGTCAGTGTGCTTAGATTAAAGACCAATCATTATAATAGTATTATTAGATCTGTGGAAGTCTGTTAACCCCCAGACACGTCAATCAACTATGAGAGTAGTTGGTAATAGGTTAATTGCAGAGGCCCCTCCCTCTGGTCCTGCATGGCTTGGTGATAGGTTAACTGTAGAGGCCCCTCCCTCTGCTCCTCCCTGTCTGTCTCCTTATAGGTGAGTTCTGCAGCCTCTCCTCTCCTCACACTCCAACCCTGCTCATCTCTCAGCTGGACAGTAAGGGCCGTTCACATCACACACTGACAACATGCTGGGGACACTCTGCACTCTCATCACTGCTCTAACATGTAAGGAGTCTGACTTCCTGGAGATTTTACTTCCTGTTTTATTAATAATGAGTCTGTATGTTTCTCTTTACTACATGTCGTCTTCTTATTTCCCAGGTGTCAGTGGTGTGACTGTGGTGACACAGAAGCCTCCTGTTGTGACAGTGAGGAAAGGAGACACGGCCACTATGGACTGTAACCTGGGGACTGTTGATAATAGTGCTCATTGGTATAAACAGGTTCCAGGAGGAGTTCCTCAGTATGTTTTACAGTGGTACTACTATAATTGGACCTCTGTAATATATGGTTCTGGTTTCTCCTCTCCTAAATTCACATCTAATCATCAGTCTATATCAGATTATAGTTTGATTATTAATAATACGGACCAGGAAGACTCAGCAGTGTATTACTGTAAGACAAATGACTACTCTGTTGACGAGTGGGCTTCACAGTGATATACACTATGACAAAAACCTCCTCACCAAATACACTCACTTCCGCAGATGGGCAGAGGGTTGAACTCTAAGAAACAGCAGTTGATCAGTGATTATTATAACAATATATACATGTCACAATGGGTGATCTGGAAATGGAAGAACCATCTATCCCTACATGTCAACAAGGTTATAAGACGATTGTGAAAAGAGATTTAGCCATTCTTGATGTAATCCTCATCATCATATCATCATCATCATCAAGTCAACACTGCATCATATGGATATTGCTTTAACTGATGGATTCAAAAGGACCAGACACCAACAGCAGAATATGATGCTATTCTATATACTGTTACTTCATAGAGAGAAACTCTAGAAAAGCCTGAGATGTTTCTAGAGAGAGTGAAGCTCTGTCTGAATGGGATGTTTCAGTTCTGTCCTCTCAGTAGAGAGAGTGAACCTGTCTGAATGGGATGTTTCAGTTCTGTCCTCTCAGTAGAGAGAGTGAAGCTCTGTCTGAATGGGATGTTTCAGTTCCTGTCCTCTCAGTAGAGAGAGTGAAGCTCTGTCTGAATGGGATGTTTCAGTTCCTGTCCTCTCAGTAGTGAGAGTGAAGCTCTGTCTGAATGGGATGTTTCAGTTCTGTCCTCTCAGTAGAGAGTGAGGAGGTTTTTGTACGGCTGTGTATACAAACTGAATCACTGTGGTATTCGGACCAGGAACCAAGCTCATTGTTACTGGTAAGTTCCCTTCTAATGTTTTAATCTACAGAATATGTTATGTTTCTACTGTACTGTTGGTCAGATATATATATATATATATTTTTTTTAATGTTTATTTAATAAAATGTCATTTATATTCACTGATTTAATATTTTTCACCTGCTTTAATCTTGTCTCGTATGTTGTTTGTAAATTATTTATGAAACAGTTTGATGACGGTGTGAAGGTCTCTGGTTGGTCAGCTCTGTTCATGTTTAATCATGAATATCTTGTGTTTCTGTTGTCTATATAACTCAATGTAAAAGAGATATTTCATCTCAAAGTCTTTTATCATGAATATCTTGTGTTTCTGTTGTCTATATAACTCAATGTAAAGGAGATATTTCATCTCAAAGTGTTTTATCATGAATATCTTGTGTTTCTGTTGTCTATATAACTCAATGTAAAGGAGATATTTCATCTCAAAGTGTTTTATCATGAATATCTTGTGTTTCTGTTGTCTATATAACTCAATGTAAAGGAGATATTTCATCTCAAAGTGTTTAATCATGAATATCTTGCGTTTCTGTTGTCTATATAAATCAATGTAAAGGAGATATTTCATCTCCAGAAATGTTATCCAGCTCAATTTCTTAGAAAAATATATATATTTTTTATCCCATTTGCTTGTGAATTATTTGTATTTTATATTTAAAATGTCCACATTGTGTTCAGCTTTTAGCATTTTAGTGTTCCAGAACTGTGATGTAATATTATAAGTAATGTTTCCAGAAATTGCTCTGTCTCTCATTTTAACACCTTAACACCATATGATTCCTTCTATCAATATCATTGTAAACATCATGAAGAGCAGTTCTCTATTTAATTGATCTTAATGCAGGGTGTATTGGTAATGATACCCACATGTACTGAAATCTAAACTGTTATCAATTCTGTTTTCTTCCCATCCCATCCGTTGACTACTTTCTACAGATGGAGATCTGGCTACACCTGCTGTGACCCTGTTCCCTCCATCCACTGAAGACCTCAAGTCCAGCAGAGCAACACTGGTGTGTCTGGCTAGTAACTTGTCTCAGAGGTCCAAGGGGTTAGCAGATGTCAGCTGGATGTCTAGCGGTGAATCAGTGACAGAAGATGTTTCTACCAGCCCTGCTGAGCAGCAACCAGACAAAACCTTCAAGATCAGCAGCTATCTGACCATTCAGACTGCAGAGTGGGACAAGGATGTGGTGTTCACATGTAAAGTGTCGTTGGGGTCAACATTCTCTGAGAAAGAGATCAGAAAGACTAGTTGTAGTCTGTAAATCAATAGTTTCAGACAATCAATACAACTGGTAGTTTGTTATAGCTTCAGAATGAGTGCAGCTGTTATTTTGTGAGAACTTTTAAGTGATGTTTTGATCTTTGCTTTGCTGTTAAATATAGAAGTTAAAATCCAAACAACATGGATGATATTGGGCTGAAGTCTGAATGCAGCAGTGAATAGTATGACAATAACCAATGTAATGTCAAATAGTTGTTGAGGGTTGTTTCTCATGACAAGTTACTATTGATGCATTCACTGTACTAGTTCTCTAAAATATAACATCTGAAACACTGTCATGATGAGTAGACCTCTCTACTATTGTGAAATGAGTTGAATTACTAATGATTAATAGAGGAATAGTTAGAGCTTTGCTGTATTGTGGATATTCAATAAAGAGCATTATAAAGAACAAGTGTTTGTATTTGATCATGTTGATGAGCATCAGTGATAGCAGCACTAAATGAGTGTGACTCTTGGGAATGACTGTTTAAATTCAACCAAGACAGAGGAGCCCAGAATCCTTACCAGGTTCATTATCATAAGAAGGATTGTGACCAACCAGAGATGACCTAACAGTTGACTGTAGCCTTACATTGGATGCAAGAATGACAGGTCAATGTTTAGAGAGTTTGAAGCTGCCATTATTACATGGTTTAAACTGTTCTCTAGTATTAACATTAGATGTTGGACTCAGTATCATTTCAGCATTATTAATAACAACTGTATATGTCTGGCCTTCACTTAATTCATGACTAAGTAAACAACAGGAACTGCTGTCTGTAGACCACTGGTTTCAGTCCCACCCAAAGACCAGCTGATGGTTTCATGTCTACTATTTCTAGTTATCAGAGTCATTCACCAGGGACGTGTTCTAGTTCTGACACTGAGTTACAGGAAGTTATGTGTTGTTCCCTTTCTCCCCCAGAACACACCTGCTTCCCCTCCTCCTCCTCCTCCCCTCCTCCTCCCCTCCTCCTCCTCCTCCTCCCCTCCTCCTCCCCTCCTCCTCCTCCTCCCCTCCTCCTCCTCCTCCTCCCCTCCTCCTCCTCCTCCTCCCCTCCTCCTCCTCTCCTTATTTATAGCTTCATGTAAATGAAGAGGTTCTTCTATCTCCTCTCAGAGCTGTGTGGGGGGAGAGGACTGAAACTGAGACTATGTCCCTAATTGCACTCTATTCCCTTTACAGTGCACTACTTTTGACAAAGGCTCATTGGGCTCTGGTCAACAGTAGTGCACTATAAACGGAGTAGGGAGACATTTGGGACTCAAATTGAGTACCTCATCATTATGTTGTCCCTATGTAGAACTAGTATAGGATATTAAACTCCAGTTATGGTTTGATGGAGGTAGGAGATTAGATACCTCATCATTATGTTGGTCCTGTGTCGAACTAGTATAGGATATTAAACTCCAGTTATGGTTTGATGGAGGTAGGAGATTAGATACCTCATCATTATGTTGGTCCTGTGTAGAACTAGTATAGGATATTAAACACCAGTCATGGTTTGATGGAGGTAGAATATGAGTCCGTGATGAAGACAGGGCCTCATGTAGAGCAATGAGAGTAGCTGGTGATTGGTTAACTGCAAAGTCCCCTCCCTCTGGCCCCACCTGGCTTGGAGATAGGTTAACTGCAGAGTCCCCTCCCTCTGTTCCTCCCTGTCTGTCTGCTTATAGGTGGGTCCTGCAGCCTCTCCTCTCCTCACACTCCAACCCTGCTCATCTCTCAGCTGGACAGTAAGGGCCGTTCACACCACAGACTGACAACATGCTGGGGACACTCTGTACTTTCCTCACTTCTCTAACATGTATGTTTTCATTAACGTTTATATTTTACCTTTGAATCATAGTTTTTATATTTACATATATATGTCTCATGGTGATTGTGTTGTGTCAACAGGTGTTCATGGTGTAATAGTGTTGACCCAGAAGCCCTCTGTTCAGACCAAGACCACAGGAGAGGAGGTCACTATGGACTGTAACATTGGCAGATTTGATGGAAACTATGTCCATTGGTACAAACAGGTTCCTGGTGGGGTTCCTCAGTATGTTCTGAGCTGAATCTCCGGTGACAGTTCTTCTGAATATTATGGCCCAGGTTTCCCCTCTAGTCAGTTCAACTCTGAATCCACCTCAGACTTAGATTATCAGTTGATCATTAGACAGGTAGAGGCAGGAGACTCAGCAGTGTATTACTGTCAGAGATATGATGATTCTGCTGAAGCGTTCATATCACAGTGATTTACACCATGACAAAAACCTCTGACTGCAACACTTCTCCTATTTGACTAAAAGAGGGACAAGCCTTTAATCAGATGTGTCAGTTCAAGTGAATCAGTGATTATTGATTACAATGAGATAAAGGATCATTCAAAGACATGGCTGAACATCATCATCATCACCATCACCATCATCATCAAGTCAACACTGCATCATATGGATATTGCTTTAACTGATGGATTGAAAAGGACCAGACACCAACAGCAGAATATGATGCTATACTATATACTGGTACTGCATAGAGAGAAACTCTAGAAGAGCCTGAGATGTTTGTAGAGAGAGTGAAGCTCTGTCTGAATGGGATGTTTCAGTTCCTGTCCTCTCAGTAGAGAGAGTGAAGCTCTGTCTGAATGGGATTTCAGTTCCTGTCCTCTCAGTAGAGAGAGTGAAGCTCTGTCTGAATGGGATGTTTCAGTTCCTGTCCTCTCAGTAGAGAGAGTGAAGCTCTGTCTGAATGGGATGTTTCAGTTCCTGTCCTCTCAGTAGAGAGAGTGAAGCTCTGTCTGAATGGGATTTCAGTTCCTGTCCTCTCAGTAGAGAGAGTGAAGCTCTGTCTGAATGGGATGTTTCAGTTCCTGTCCTCTCAGTAGAGAGAGTGAAGCTCTGTCTGAATGGGATATTTCAGTTCCTGTCCTCTCAGTAGAGAGAGTGAAGCTCTGTCTGAATGGGATGTTTCAGTTCTTGTCCTCTCAGTAGAGAGAGTGAAGCTGTCTGAATGGGATGTTTCAGCTCCTGTCCTCTCAGTAGAGAGAGTGAAGCTGTCTGAATGGGATGTTTCAGTTCCTGTCCTCTCAGTAGAGAGAGTGAAGCTCTGTCTGAATGGGATGTTTCAGTTCCTGTCCTCTCAGTAGAGAGAGTGAACCTGTCTTAATGGGATGTTTCAGTTCCTGTCCTCTCAGTAGAGAGAGTGAAGCTCTGTCTGAATGGGATGTTTCAGTTCCTGTCCTCTCAGCAGAGAGAGTGAAGCTCTGTCTGAATGGGATGTTTCAGTTCCTGTCCTCTCAGCAGAGAGAGTGAAGCTCTGTCTGAATGGGATGTTTCAGTTCCTGTCCTCTCAGTAAAGAGAGTGAAGCTCTGTCTGAATGGGATGTTTCAGTTCCTGTCCTCTCAGTAGAGAGAGTGAAGCTCTGTCTGAATGGGATGTTTCAGTTCCTGTCCTCTCAGTAAAGAGAGTGAAGCTGTCTGAATGGGATGTTTCAGTTCCTGTCCTCTCAGTAGAGAGAGTGAAGCTGTCTGAATGGGATGTTTCAGTTCCTGTCCTCTCAGTAAAGAGAGTGAACCTGTCTGAATGGGATGTTTCAGTTCCTGTCCTCTCAGTAGAGAGAGTGAAGCTCTGTCTGAATGGGATGTTTCAGTTCCTGTCCTCTCAGTAGAGAGAGTGAGGAGGTTTTTGTACGGCTGTGTATACAAACTGAATCACTGTGGTATTCGGACAAGGAACCAAGCTCATTGTCAGTGGTGAGTACCCTTTCTTTTAACCTTATATTTTTTAATTCAAGGTTTTTTTGTAATACATAATAGTTAATATAATTAAATATTTAACATTATATTCTTATTTCATATTTATTTAGTGTAAATAACCTACTTTGTGGACTGATTATTAAGTGTCATGGACACATTGTGACATCTTCGTATCCTACAGTATATCTGTAGTTGTTGATTTCACATTTAAACTTTAAAAAATGTATTGCACTATTTGACCATGTAGGTTACTGCTGTCACTTGACAACACTACTCATTTATAATGTCTCATACAATAATAATCTATTTACTCAGTGGTAGATTTGAATGTGAATGCTACATCAAGTTGTATCAACCTTTAAAATGTTGGTCCTACGTTATATTAAATAATGATAAACCATGTATATGGTAGTTACACACAATGTTGCTATATGATTCATTACATTGCAGGCTACTACATTACAGTTCTCTGTTTGCTGGTTGACTTGAAGTAGGATATATGTTTGATTGTATCCCTCATTTAGCAAATCTGACTACTTGATTATGGTTAAACTTAGAGATCTGAACTCATTATCCACTTGCACAGAAATCTGCTTTACCTCTGAAAAGTCACATATGGCGAGTTACTTAGAAAGTTTCAAAATAAGACCAGGTACAAACAGAGATTTGTGAGTAACATGTAACAATAGAATTACATGGTTTTAGTGCCTTTTCATTTTTTGAGGCCAAAATGTTAATTGTTTGTAGTCTTTGAGAAAACGTAATATTTTTTATTCTACAGTATCATGCACACAACCCTGTTTCATTCTACTAACATATCAAATAATTTTGTGTAATATTTATTCTGCTCATTCCATTGGTCCAGACTCTACCCTCCCTCCACCTGTCTTGACCATCCTCCCTCCGTCCAGCGATGAGTTGAAGTCCAGCAAAGTCACCCTGGTGTGTCTGGCCAGTCAGATGGCCATGGGCTACGCCGATGTCAGCTGGACCGCTGGCGGGAATCCGGTCACCGGCAACATCGCGACCAGTGGCCCGGTGCCGCAAGCCGACAAGACGTTCTAACTCAGCAGCTGTCTGACCGTTGACACGTCAGAATGGAACCAGGACAAAGTGTTCTCATGTAAAGTCACCGCGGGCTCCAAGTTGTCTGAGAAAGGCATCAAGAAGTCTGAATGCAGCACTGAATAGTTTGAGAACAACCATTGTAATGTCAATTTGATATTCTACATCACTTATCAAGTTATTGTATATGCATTAGATGGTTTACCTGCATATATATATACATTATGTTCCATTAAAGAGAGAAATATCCACTAATACTGATATCGTAGGATATATAATAAGTATACTTTTTATATTTGAAATTGGTTGCTTTGCAGATGTATAATAGAGGAATAGTTAGAGCTTTGCTGTATTGTGGATATTCAATAAAGAGCATTCTAAAGAACAAGTGTTTGTATTAGATCATGTTGATGAGCATCAGTGATAGCAGCACTAAATGAGTGGGAATTTAACTGAACTCAAATAGAGCAGCCTGCTCTCTGACTTTAGTCCAGCTGCAGAAATTGTTGATCCAGATATCCAGGATGTAGGGCAGGTTTACTGTAATGTTAATGAATAACCAGAGATGGACCAGAGGTTTAGTTTAAATTAGAACTTCACATTGTTGAGAACCTTCATTAGTGTGATATGATTGTTTTATAAACTGGGTTGTTCGAGCCCTGAATGCTGATTGTCTGACAGCCGTGGTATACTGTATCAGACCGCATACCAAAACATTTATTTGTACTGCTTTAATTACGTTGGTAACCAGTTTATAATCACATTAAGGCACCTCGGGGGTTTGTGGTATATGGCCAATATACTACGGCTAAGGGCTGTATCCAGGCACTCCACGTTGCGTCGTGCTTTAGAACAGCCCTTAGCCGTGGTATATTGTCCATATACCACACCCCCTCAGGACCTTACTGCTTAATTATAAGATAATTATGAAAGTACCTATTTCATTATTATCCATATCTATCTAAAGAAAACTGTTGATTTGTAAAGAAAGCATGTGATTGGGGATCACATTATTTCCTGTACAATATTTGCTTGTACTATTTCACTGTATGATGAATTAAAACAACAGTACAATAACATGATATATTCAATATATTCATAGTTTATAGTTACAATATTCAATAGTGTTATAAACTTGCATCTTTCTACGATGTACAATACCATTTTAGTCATTCATATTTTTGCCAGCAGGTGGAAGGAGAAGAGAGAAACATATTGTTATATGCTTCCACCTTGTGTCTCAAAGAGATGTTTTTCAACAGTATATACTGAGTGCACAAATCACTAGAAACATCTGCTCTTTACATGACAGACTGACCAGGTGAATCCAGGTGAAAGCTATGATCTCTTATTGATGTCACTTGTTAAATCCACTTCAATCAGTGTAGATGAAGGGGAGGAGACAGGTTAAATATGGATTTTCAAGCCTTGAGATCATTGAGGCATGGATTGTTCATGAGTATATTTGCCAGCAGGGAGAAAGAGGAAAGAGTTGTATTTCAACAGTATATTTGTAAAGTAGTCCTGTAGTACCTTACTCTGTATTTTCAGTATTTACTAGGGGTGAAACGGTATGTGTATTCGTATTGAACCGTTCGGTACAGGGTCCACGGTGCACGGGGTTGGGTACGCACTGTGAACCGAACAATACATTAATCATATATTATAGCTAGGAATATATATATATTTATATTTTTCATAGTAAAAAATATATTATTGCATAAACCAAGGGCGTATAAATTAATGTCGGAAAAATACCCACATAGCAACAAAGTTGTCTTTAAAACAAAAAGTTATTTTGTCTCGTAGCTGATTAGTTATTTCACTCCAGCAAGAACAGAGCTGAGAGATCGTCGTAGCAGCAGTTAGCTTATGAAGGAATTAGCAGTTAGCTAAATGCAAAGGAGCAACATGGCAAGCATTGGCGAGCCAGGGCAACAATATGCGGCTGACTCCGGTAGGGCTAAAGAAATCAACGCAGCAAAAGCAAAATTCATAGTGGCAGATGGTTGAGAGATACCTTGAGCAGAAAGTTGCGGTGCATTCTACACTGACTGATCAAGCTGTGAGGAAGAATGTCAAAGATATTGTGACTTTGTCTGAAAATGACATTAGACTAGCAGAGGTGCAAACCTCTCAAAACAGTCACAACACTGACATACACTGAGAACATTCCATCAGTTTCCATGGTCCTGCCTATGAAAACAATGATCCTGAAATCAATGGTGGCATCTGATGAAGATGAACCCGCAATAAGGGATGTCAAGACTGCTATCAGAGTTAACCTGGAGCCTAGATATGCTGACCCTGGTGTCCAAGACTTCTTACCCAAGAGCACCGCTTTGGACCCCCGGTTCAAGTCCCTGCTGCACCTAGATGCTACTGCTCGTCTGCAGAGATTGTGACCAATATACAACAGGTATTGTATTTATTTTGTTAATGTGACATGTATTATTTTATTAATTAGTGATTTAGGAATTGTCATAATAGTGTCTGATATACATTTCTAACAACAAATCATATTTTTTAAGCCACTTCAGAGAGAGTCATTTTAATCTCATTTAATTCTGCAGGGTCAAGCCACAGATACCACAGGAGCCAACCCCTCTCCAGAGAGGGCAGACAACAGGGGTTCTCCTCCAGAAAAGAAGTCTGCCATGGCTGAGCTTTTTGGAGAGTTGTTCACGACCCAGGAGCAGGGAACCAAGTCAAAGGTCAAGGTCATAGAGGAGGAGGTGACCTCATACAGGGAAGTGGACTGTATTCCCCTGGATGCTGATCCACTTACATGGTGGAAGACCAAAGAGTTAATATGCCCTCATGTTGCCATGTTAGCAAGGCGCTACCTGGCTGTGTCTGGGACCTCTGTCCCTAGCGAGAGAGTATTCTCCACAGCGGCTGACATTGTCACAGCAAGCCGATCTGTGCTCACTGCAGATAATGTCGATAGACTATCTTCTTAATACCTGTTGAGGATAGGGGGCAGTATTTTCACGGCCAGATGAAAAAACGTACCCAAATTAAACTGGTTACTACTCTTTCCCGGAAACTAGAATTTGTATATTATTAGTAGATTTGGATAGAAAACACTCTGAAGTTTCTAAAACTGTTGGAATGGTGTCTGTGAGTATAACAGAACTCATATGGCAGGCAAAAAGCTGAGAAAAAGTCAACCAGGAAGTGGAGGATCTGTGAATTGTAGTTCTTCTTTCTAGTCCCTTTCGAAACTACAGTATTTGTGGGGTCACGTTGCCCTTCCTAAGGCTTCCATTGGCTGTCAAAAGCCTTCAGAAAGTTGTTTGAGCCTTCTCCTGTCACTGGGCAGAGTATAGGAGCTCAGTTACTGAGTGGACTGCCTGGGCACAAAGAGATTGGATATGCGCGGTCCCGCGAGCACGCTGTTCCTTCTTTTTCTCCTTGAATGAATACGCTATTGTCTGGTTGGAATATTATCACAATTTTACGTTAAAAATACCATAAAGATTGATTTTAAACAGCGTTTGATATGCTTCTAAGTACGGTAATGGAACATTTTTACTTTTTGTGTCTCGAATTGTGCTCGCGCGTTAGCCTTTGGATAGTGACCTGAACGCACGAACAAAATGGAGGTATTTGGACATAAATATGGAATGTTTCGAACAAAAACATTTCTTGTGGAAGTAGCAGTCCTGGGAGTGCATTCTGACGAAGATCAACAAAGGTAAGAGCATATTTATAATACTAATTCTGAGTTTTGGTTGCGCCGAACTTGGCGGGTGTCTGTATAGCTCGCTGTGATGGCGAGCTATGTACTCAGAATATTTAAAAATGTGCTTTGTCCGTAAAGCTATTTTAAAATCTGACACAGAGGTTGCAAGTGTATCTTTAAAATGGTGTAAAATAGTCGTATGTTTGAGAAATTGAAATTATTGGATTTTTGAGGTTTTGTATTTCGCGCCACGCTGTTCCATTGGATATTGGCTAGGCGTTCCGCGATACGGTACAGTGACACCACTGTACCGTATCGTACCGAACAGTGAGTTTTGTGAACCGTTTCACCCCTAGTATTTACAGATACTATACACAGACATATTGTGTATGGATACACTTATTACAATATGAGATGATGAGTCCAATGATAAGAACATTTCTAGACTACATTATGTCCATCACACATCAACACAAATCATCAATCACAAATGATAATGTTAGTGAAAGTTAGTGTACTGTATCTCTGTTGTCAGTACAAAGCTATCATCAATTCTGTGTTGATCTGGTTCAGAGAGGAGTGGTGATGTAGTTGAGACTAAGGACGATAGCTATAATGATACACTATTCATAACTATAAAACATTGGCGAGCATCCACACTAGATTAGTTTATTGTTTGTACAGTACCACTGTCAATCATTGACTAAGGCCTAGGGACCCTCCTTCCTCTAGTCCCTGTGGACCCTGAATCCATGCCGTTTTCCCGGTCTGGAGTCCTCATCTGTTCCCTTATCTGTGCCCTTGGTGGTGCCCTCACCTCTCCTCTTAACGGTGCCCTCATCTCTGCCCTCAGTGGCATCCTCAGCGGAGCCCGGGGAGTAACCCTCCGTACGGGGCGTTGAGGAGGGGTCCACACAGGTGGCCGGGAGAGTTTCCCAGCCTGCAGGTCATCTACAAAGCCCTCCACCCTGTCAAACTTGGAGCTGAGCCTTCCCAGCTCATCCTTTAGAGAGTTGAACTGCTTGTAGAGATCCCCCAGGGCCTCAGACAGGGGCTGAATTCTGGAGAGAGAGAGGGATAAAGGGAGAGAGAGAGAGAGAGAAGTCGTGTCACTGAATTGCTACCCACTGGGCAAAAACAGTTTGAATCAAAGTGGTTTCCACATGATTTCAACCAAAAAGACCTATGTGATGACGTTGAATCAACGTGGAAAACTGATTGGATTACAAAAACGTCATTAAATTTGGGTATGTCATTTTAGGCAACATTTTTTTTAAAAGGGTCCGCTCCTTAAATTAACGCAAGGGAGTCTTTTTTCATCCAACTTTTAACCTACATTTTTTTTGTTGATTTCCCGTTAGTTGACAACTCAATCAAATGTAAATCAAAACTAGACATTGAACTGATGTCTGTGCCCAGTGGGTAGGTGCTGGTGGTGCAGCTGGCTAGTAAGCAGAGGGTCACTAGTTCTAGCAGTGGTAGGAACAGGGACAGTGAAGGAAGCTATACTGTTACTAGTACAGTGGTGCTGGTTACAGAGGTCAGTAAGGGAACAGGGACAGTGAAGGAATCTATACTGTTAGCAGTACAGTGGTGCCGGTTACAGAGGTCAGTAAGGGAGCAGGGACAGTGAAGGAAGCTATACTGAAGATGGCGCCGATGGTAAGACCTTGCGTCTAGCTCTTAGGAAACTTTGCAGTATTTTGTTTTTTTTCTGTACTATTATTTACATTATTAGCTCAGGAAATGATTTGTCTCATTATATATAGCCGGGAAGAAATATTGGAGATTAGAGCGACGGTAACTCACCAGAACTACCAGCATTACGACCAGGAATACGACTTCACCGAAGCAGATCCTTTGTTCGCTCTTCCCAGAGCAATTGAATTTATTCCAGAGGTCGACCCAAAACATTGGCGGCGGAGGAGAGGCACTTGAGGCGGCCTGCTGGTTCGACTTATGAGGCGCGCACACCTCCCCCCGCATCAGAGTATATTAGTCGCTAATATTCAGTCTTTGAATAACAAAGTTCACGAGCTCAGGGCAAGGATTTCTTTTCCAGAGAGACATCAGGGCCTGTAACATACTTTCACGGAAACATGGCTCTCTCGGGATACTCTGTCAGAATCGGTCCAGCCAGAGGGATTCTCAGTCCATCGAGCAGACAGGAATAAATATCTCTGCGGGAAGCAGAAGGGCGGAGGTGTGTGTTTCATGATTAATGCCTCATGGTGTAATTGTAGTAACATACAGGAACTCAAGTCCTTTTGTTCACCCGACCTAGAATACCTCACAATCAAATGTTGACCGTATTATCTCCCAAGAGAATTCTCTTCAGTCATAGCCACAGCCGTTCATATCCCCCTCAAGCCGATACCACGACGGCCCTCAAATAACTTCACTGGACTTTATGCAAACTGGAAACCAGATTTCCTGAGGCTGCATTTATTGTAGCTGGGGATTTTAACCTGTTGAGGACAGACGTTCCGCTAGCGGAACCCCGTTACGCCTGCGGAACCCCAAGCCAACAGCCAATGGCATCGAACGGCACGAAATACAAAACCAACTAAAATACCACAATAAAATTTTCTCAAACAATCAACTATTTTACACCATTTTAAAGATATATCGGACAATGTGGTTAGATAAGACTCTTGTTAATCTAACCACATTGTCCGATTTCAAAAAGGCTTTACAGCGAAAGCAAAACATTAGATTATGTTAGGAGAGTACATAGACACAAATAATCACACAGCCATTTTCCAAGCAAGCATATATGTCACATAAACCCAAACAACAGCTAAATGCAGCACTAACCTTTGATGATCTTCATCAGATGACACTCCTAGGACATTATGTTATACAATACATGCATGTTTTGTTCAATCAAGTTCATATTTATATCAAAAACCAGCTTTTTACATTAGCATGTGATGTTCAGAACTAGCATACCCACCGAAAACTTCCGGTGAATTTACAAAATTACTCATGATAAATGTTGACAAAATACATAACAATTATTTTAAGAATTATAAATACAGAACTCCTTTATGCAATCGCTATGTCCGATTTTAAAATAGCTTTTCGGCGAAAGCACATTTTGCAATATTCTTAGTACATAGCTCGGCCATCGCGGCTAGCTATTTTGACATCCGCCAACTTCGGGGTCACCTAAACTCAGAATTACTATTAGAAAAATTGGGTTACTTTTGCTGTTCTTCATCAGAATGCACTCCGAGGACTTCTACTTCAACAACAAATGTTGTTTTGGTTCCAAATAATCCATAGCTATATCCAAATACCTCCGTTTTGTTAGTGCGTTCAGGTCACTATCCGAAGGGTAATGCGCGAGCGCATTTCGGGACAAAAAATGTCAAAATATTCCATTACCGTACTTAGAAGCATGTCAAACACTGTTTCAAATCAAATTTTATGCAATTTTTCTCGTAAAATAGCAATAATATTCCAACCGGGCAACGTATTCATTCAGAGACTGAAAGAAAAACATGGCGAGTTCTCGTGACCGTGCATCTCCAGTCTCACTATCCCCAGGCAGGCCACTTACAAACTCTGCTCCTATACTTTGCCCAGAGACAGCAGACACCCCATTCCACTATCTGGCGGCTTTAGAGAGCCAATGAAAGACTTAGAAAGTGTCACGTTACAGCACAGATGCTGTAATGTCGATAGAGATGCAACAGAAGGACAACAAATTGTCAGACAGGGCACTTCCTGTATGGAATCTTCTCAGGTTTTGGCCTGCCAGTTCTGTTATACTCACAGACACCATTCAAACAGTTTTAGAAACTTTAGAGTGTTTTCTATCCAAATCTACTAATTATATGCATATTCTAGTTTCTGGGCAGGAGTAGTAACCAGATTAAATTGGGTACGTTTTTTATCCGGCCGGGAAAATACTGCCCCTTATCCCAAAGAAGTTAACTTGTTATGGATAGGGGGCAGTATTTCCAAACAGGAAGCGCCCTCTCTGACCATTTCTTGGCCTTTTTGATCATCTCTATCCAAAACAGGGGATCTCTGCTGTGACGTGACATTTTCTAACGCTCCCATAGGCTCTCAGAAGGCGCCAGAACGTTGAATGATGATTTTGCAGGCCATGGCTGAAAAACAGTAGCGCATTTGGTAAGTGGTCGATCTGAGAACAATGAGACTGGCGTGCGCGTGCACGAGACGACTCCATGTTTTTATTTTCAGTCTTTGAACGAAAACAACGACTCCCGGTCAGAATATTATCGCTTTTTTACGAGAAAAATCGCATGAAAATTGATTTTAAACAGCGTTTGACATGCTTCGAAGTACGGTAATGGAATATTTTGACATTTTTTATCACGAAACGCGCCGGGCGTGTCACCCTTCTTTACCCTTCGGATAGTGTCTTGAACGCACAACAAAACGCCGCTATTTGGATATAACTATGGATTATTTGGAACCAAACCAACATTTGTTATTGAAGTAGAAGTCCTGGGAGTGCATTCTGACGAAGAACAGCAAAGGCAATCCAATTTTTCTTGTAGTAAATCTGAGTTTGGTGATTACCAAACTTGGTGGGTGTCAAAATAGCTAGCCATGATGGCCGGGCTATCTACTCAGAATATTGCAAAATGTGCTTTCACCGAAAGCTATTTTAAAATCGGACACCGCGATTGCATAAAGGAGTTCTGTATCTATAATTCTTAAAATAATTGTTATGTTTTTTGTGAACGTTTATCGTGAGTAATTTAGTAAATTCACCGGAAGTGTTCGGTGGGAATGCTAGTTCTGAACGTCACATGCTAATGTAAAAAGCTGGTTTTTGATATAAATATGAACTTGATTGAACAAAACATGCAAGTATTGTATAACATAATGTCCTAGGAGTGTCATCTGATGAAGATCCTCAAAGGTTAGTGCTGCATTTAGCTGTGGTTTTGTTTTTTGTGACATTATATGCTAGCTTGAAAAATGGGTGTCTGATTATTTCTGGCTGGGTACTCTGCTGACATAATCTAATGTTTTGCTTTTGCTGTAAAGTCTTTTTGAAATCGGACAGTGTGGTTAGATAAAGGAGAGTCTTGTCTTTAAAATGGTGTAAAATAGTCATATGTTTGGATTTTCGAGGAGTTTGTATTTCGCGCCACGCCTATCATTGGATATTGGAGCAGGTGTTCCGCTAGCGGAACGTCTAGATGTAAGAGGTTAACAAAACAAATTTGAGGACTAGGCTGCCGAAGTTCTATCAACATATCGACTGTAGTACTCGCGCTGCTAAAACTCTCGACCATTGCTATTCAAACTTCCAGAATGCTTATAAGGCCCTCCCCCGCCCTCCTTTCGGCAAATCTGATCACGTCTCCATCTTGCTCCTCCCTTCCTATAGGCAGAAACTCAAACAGGAAGTACCCGCGCTAAGGACTATTTAACGCTGGTCTGACCAATCGGAATCCACGCTTCAGGATTGTTTTGATCACACGGACTGGGATATGTTCCAGGTAGCTTGCTAAAATTATCTAGACATATACTGATACGGTGACTCAGTTTATAAGGAAGTGTATAGGAGATGTAGTACCCACTATGACAATTAAAACCTACCCTAACCAGAAACCATGGATAGATGGCAGCATTCACGCAAAACTGAAAGCACAAACCACTGCATTTAACCATGCAAGGTGACTGGGAATATGGCAGAATACAAACAGTATAGTTATTCACTCCGCAAGGCAATCAAACAAGCTAAGCATCAGTATAGAGACAAACTCGAGTCGCAATTCAACAGCTCAGACACGTGACGTATGTGGCAGGGTCTACAGACAATCATGGATCACCAAAGGAAAACCAGTCACATTGCCGAGACCAACGTCTTGCTTCCGGAAAAGCTAAACACCTTCTTTGCCCGATTCAATAACACATTGCCACCGACGCAGCCCGCTACCAAGGACTGTGGGCTCTCCTTCTCCATGAGTAAAACATTTAAACGTGTTAACCCTCGCAAGGCTGCCGGCCCAGACGGCATCCCTAGCCACGTCCTCAGAGCATGCGCAGACCAGCTGGCTGGTTTGTTTACGGGCATATTCCATCTCTCCCTATGCCAGTCTGCTGTCCCCACATGCTTCAAGATGGCCAGCATTGTTCCTTGGCCCACGAAGGCAAAGGTAACTGAACTAAATGACTAAATGGCCCGCAGCACTCACCTCTGTCATCATGAGGTGCTTTGAGAGACAAGTCAAGGATCAATCGCCATCACTCTGCACAGTGCCCTATCCCATCTGGACAAGAGGGTTACCTACACTACCGGTCAAAAGTTTTAGAACACCTACTCATTCAAGGTTTTTTTTTACGTTGTAGAATAGTAGTGACAACATAAACTATGAAATAACACATATGGAATGATGTGGTAACCAAAACAGTTTTAAACAAATCAAAATGCATTTTATATTTGAGATTCTTCAAATAGCCACCCTTTGCCTTGATGACAGCTTTGCACCCTCTTGGCATTCTCTCAATCAGCTTCATGAGATAGTCACCTGGAATGCATTTCAATTAACAGGTGTGCCTTCTTAAAAGTTAATTTGCGGAATATCTTTCCTTCTTAATGCGTTTGAGACAATCAGTTGTGTTGTAACAAGGTAGGGGGGTATACAGAAGATAGCCCTATTTGGTAAAAGACCAAGTCCATACTATGGCAAGAACAGCTCAAATTGGCAAAGAGAAATGACAGTCCATCATTAATTTGAAACATGAAGGTCAGTCAATACGGAAAATGTCAAGAACTTCAAAAAGTTTCTTCAAGTGCAGTCGCAAAAACCATCAAGCGCTATGATGAAACTGTCTGTCATGAGGACCGCCACAGAAATGGAAGACCCAGAGTTACCACTGCTGCAGAGAATAAGTTCATTTGAGTTACCAACCTCAGAAATTGCAGCCCAAATAAATGCTTCACAGAGTCCAAGTAACAGACACATCTCAACATCAAGTTTTTATCTGAGAATGTGTGAATCAGGCCTTCATGGTCGAATTGCTGCAAAGAAATCACTACCAATAATAAGTAGAGACTTCCTTGAGCCAAGAAACACGAGCAATAGACATTAGACCAGTGGAAATGTGTGTTATGGTCTGGAGTCCAAATTGGAGATTTTTGGTTCCAACAGCCGTGTCTTTGTGAGACGCAAAGTAGGTGAACAGAAGATCTCTGCATGTATATTTCCCACCGTAAAGCATGGAGGAGGAGGTGTTATGGTGAGGGGTGCTTTGCGGGTGACACTGTCTGTGATTTATTTAGAATTCAAGGCACACTTAACCAGCATGGCTACCACAGCATTCCGCAGAGATACGCCATCCCATCTGGTTTGGGCTTATTGGGACAATAATTTGTTTTTCAACAGGACAATGACCCAACACACCTCCAGGCTGTGTTAGGGATATTTGACCAAGAAGGAGAGTGATAGAGTGCTGCATCAGATGACCCGGCTTCCACAATCACCCGACCTCAAGCCAATTGAGATGCTTTGGGATGAGTCCGACAGCAGAGTGAGGGAAAAGCAGCCGAAAAGTGCTCAGCATATGTGGAAACTCCTCCAAGACTGTTGGAAAAGCATTCCAGATTAATCTGGTTGAGAGGATGCCAAGAGTTTGCAAAGCTGTCATCAAGGCAAAGGGTGGCTATTTGAAGAATCTCGAATATAAAATATATTATATTTGTTTAACACTTTTTTTGTTACTACATGATTCCATATGTGTTATTTCATAGTTTTGATGTCTTCACTATTATTCTACAATGTAGAAAATAGTAAAAATAAAGAAAAACCCTTGAATGAGTAGGTGTTCTAAAACCTTTGACAGGTAGTGTAATTGACTACTGCTGTTTTATATCTCAGCATTCAACACCATAGTACCCTCCAAGCTCATCATTAAGCTTGAGGACCTGGGTCTGAACCCCACCCTGTGCAACTGGGCCCTGGATATCCTGACGGGCCGCCTCCAGGTGGTGAAGGTAGGAAACAACACCTCCACTTCGCTGAACCTCAACACTGGGGCCCCACAAGGGTGCGTGCTCAGCCCCCTCCTGTACTCCCTGTTCACCCATGACTGGGTGGCCAAGCACGCCTCCAACTCAATCATCAAGTTTGCAGATGACACAACAGTAGTAGGCTTGATTACCAATGATGACGAGACAGCCTACAGGGAGGAGGTGACGGCTCACAACCTCTCACTCAACGTCAACAAAACAAAGATCATCGTGGACCTCAGGAAACAGCACAGGGTGCACCCCCCTATCCACATCAACGGCGCCGCAGTTGAGAAGGTGTAAAGCTTCAAGTTCCTTGGTGTACACATCACTAACAAACTGAAATGGACCACCCACACAGACAGTGTGGCGAAGAAGGCGCAATAGAGCCTCTTCAGCCTCAGGAGGCTAAAAACATTAGGCTTGGCAGCCAAAACCCTCACAAACTTTTACAGATGCACAATTGAGAGCATCCTGTCGGGCTGTATCACCGTCTAGTACGGCACCTACACTGCTCGTAACCGCAAGGCTCTCCAGAGGGTGGTGCGATCTGCCCAACACATTACCGGGGGCAAACTACCCGCCCTCCAAACTACCTACAGCACCCGATGTCACAGGAAGGCCAAAAAGATCATCAAGGACATCAACCACCTGAGCCACAGCCTGTTCACCTCGCTATCATCCAGAAGGCGAGGTCAGTACAGGTGCATCAAAGCTGGGACCGAGAGACTGAAAAACAGCTTCTATCTCAAGGCCATCAGACTGTTAAACAGCCATCACTAGCAGATTAGAGGCTGCTGCCTATAGATATAGACTAGAAATCACTGGCCACTTTAAGAAATGGAACACTATCTTGCATTACCCATCTCAAATGTATATACTGTATTCTAGTCTATTCTACTGTATCTTAGTCCATGCCGCTCTGACATCGCTTGTCCATATATGTATATCGTCTTAATTCATTCCTTACTTCTATTTGTGTGTTTTGGGTAAATGTTGTGTAATTCTTATATACTACTTGCTAGATATTACTGCACTGTTGGAGCTAGAAGCACAAGCATTTCTCTACACCCGCAATAACATCTGCAAGACATGTGTATGTGACCAATACAATTTGATTTGATTTGATGTTAACAGCACAGTGGTGCCGGTTACAGAGGTCAGTAAGGAAACAGGGACAGTGAAGGAATCTATACTGTTAGCAGTACAGTGGTGCCGGTTACAGAGGTCAGTAAGGAAACAGGGGCAGTGAAGGAATCTATACTGTTAGCAGTACAGTGGTGCCGGTTACAGAGGTCAGTAAGGAAACAGGGACAGTGAAGGAATCTATACTGTTAACAGCACAGTGGTGCCGGTTACAGAGGTCAGTAAGGGAACAGGGACAGTGAAGGAATCTATACTGTTAGCAGTACAGTGGTGCCGGTTACAGAGGTCAGTAAGGAAACAGGGACAGTGAAGGAATCTATACTGTTAACAGCACAGTGGTGCCGGTTACAGAGGTCAGTAAGGGAACAGGGACAGTGAAGGAAGCTATACTGTTAACAGCACAGTGGTGCCGGTTACAGAGGTCAGTAAGGGAACAGGGACAGTGAAGGAAGCTATACTGTTAGCAGTACAGTGGTGCCGGTTACAGAGGTCAGTAAGGGAGCAGGGACAGTGAAGGAATCTATACTGTTAGCAGTACAGTGGTGCCGGTTACAGAGGTCAGTAAGGGAACAGGGACAGTGAAGGAAGCTATACTGTTACTAGTACAGTGGTGCCGGTTACAGAGGTCAGTAAGGGAGCAGGGACAGTGAAGGAAGCTATACTGCTAGCAGTACATTGGTGCCGGTTACAGAGGCAGAGGCCCAGCACATCTACACAGGAGAGGACCAACAGAGTGGGAATAGTCTAGATCGGGCCACTGTCATGAAGGGGTCAGTCAAAGAACTATGGGCCTTTTTCCCGGATCCAGTCCTGCAATAAAAAAGCAAGATCAAAGGAGAATCTCCATTGAAAATGTTTTTTAGTCCAGAATAAGGCTTAATCTGTGTCCGGGAAACCACCCCAATATGTTTTGAACTACAAATGCAACTGAAATGTTAGTGCACTAAATTATAACACCATGAAGTCTACACACTGCTTTACACCCTGCTTTACACACTGCTTTACATGTTGTGAAATCCTAACTACAATCTAATGGAATGAAACCAACGTAGTCTACACACTGCTTTACACACTGCTTTACATGTTGCTTTACACAATGCTTTACACCCTGCTTAACACGTTTGTGAAATCCCTACTACAATCTAATGGGCCATGCAGCTATGAGGCTATATTAAAATAAAATACGATGCAAAACATCTCATTGTGTCATTTACAGGAAACATCAGGACAGAAGACATGGGAAGCTAGAGCCTCATTAAACATCAATGACATTCTTCATCACTGAGAGATGTTTTCTGGCTTTATGTCAAGCTATGTCATTGGGCACTGCAGACTATCCAGGCACACACACACGCACGCACGCACGCACGCACGCACGCACGCACGCACGCACACACACACACACACACACACACACACACACACACACACACACACACTGACTGTGCACTGCAGCCTATCCAGGCCTGTTATTGGAGAGTGGGCGCTTACAGTAACCCTTATTCAAAAAGGATTAAATCACCCCCCCCCCTCTCATTCTACACACAGTACCCCATAATGGCAAAGCAACATTTTGTTTTGCAAATTTATTCTAAATTAAAAACTGAAGGGTCTCCAGCGGTCTAAGGCACTGCATCGCCTCAGTGCTAGAGGCGTCACTACAGACCCGGTTTCGATCCCAGGCTGTAACACAATCGACCGTGATTGGGAGTCCAAAGGGCGGCGCACAATTGGCCCAACGCTGTCTGGGTTAGTCCCGTCTGGCTCAGTTGGTAGAGCATGGTGTTTGCAACGGCAGGGTTGTGGGTTTGATTCCCACGGGGGACCAGTACGGGAAAAAAAAGTATGAAATGTATGCATTCACTACTGTAAGTCGCTCTGGATAAGAGCGTCTGCTAAATGACTAAAATGTAAATGTAAAAATGGGATGGTTTGGTCGGGGTGGCTTTACTTGGCTCATCCCGCTCTAGCAAATTCGTGTGGCGGGCCGGGCGCTTAAGGGTGGACCTCAGTCGTCAGTTGAACTATGTTTCCTCCGACACAATTGTGCGGCTGGCTTCCGGGTTAAGCAGACAGGTATTAAGAAGCACGGTTTGGCGGGTCATATTTCTGAGGTTTGGCAGGTTATGTTTCCGGAGCCCGGGGGCAAAATATATATTTTTTTAATTAACGGAAATAACCATTTACATATGTATTCAGACCCTTTACTCAGTACTTTATTGAAGCTCCTTTGGCAGCGATTACAGCCTAGTCTTCTTGGGTATGACTCTACAAGCTTGGCACACCTGTTTTTCGGGAGTTTCTTCCATTCTTCTTTGCAGATCGATTCACACTCTGTTAGGTTGGATGGGGAGCATCACTGCCTAGCAATTTTCATGTCTCTCCAGAGATGTTTGATCAGGTTCAAGTCCGGGCTCTGGCTGGGCCACTCAAGGACATTCAGAGACTTGTCCCGAAGTCACTCCTGCATTGTCTTGGCTGTGTGCTTAGGGTCGTTGTCCTGTTGGAAGGTGAACCTTTGCCCCCAGTCTGAAGTCCTGAGCACTCTGGAGCAGGTTTTCATCAAGGATCTCTCTGAACCTTGCTCTGTTCATCTTTTCCTCGAAGCTGACTAGTTTCCCAGTCCCTGACATGGAAAAACATCCCTACAGCATGATGCTGCCACCTCCATGCCTCACCGTAGGGATGGTGCCAGGTTTCCTCCAGATGTGACGCTTGACATTCAGGACAAATAGTTGAATCAAATAGTTTAATCAGACCAGAGAATCTTGTTTCTAATGGTCTAAGAGTCCTTTAGGTGCCTTTTGGCAAACTCCAAGCGGGCTGTCATGTGCCCTTTACTGAGGAGTGGCTTCCATCTGGCCACTCTACCAAGGTTTTGATTGGGTGAGTGCTGCAGAGATAGTTGTCCTTTTGGAAGGTTCTCCCATCTCCACAGAGGAACTCTGGAGCTCTGTCAGAGTGATCATCAGGTTCTTGGTCACATCCCTGACCAAGGCCCTTCTCCACCCAATTGCTCAGTTTGGCCGGGCGGCCAGCTCTAGGAAGAGTGTTGGTGGTTCCAAACTTCTTCCATTTCAGAAGGATGGAGGCCACTGTGTTCTTGTGGACCTTCAGAAATGTTGGGGTACCCTTCCCCAGATCTGTGCCTCGACACAATCTTGTCTAGGAGTTCTGAGGACAATTCCTTCGACCTCATGGCTTGGTCTGTGCTCTGAAATGCAACTGTGGGACCTTATATAGACATGTGTGTGCCTTTCCAAATCATGTCCAATAAATTGAAGTTACCACAGCTGGACTCCAATCAAGTTGTAGAAACATCTCAAGGATAATCAATGGAAACAAAATGCACCTGAACTCAATTTAGAGTCTCATAGCAAAGGGTCTGAATACTTGTGTAAATAAGGTATTTCAGTTTTTTTTATATTACATTTGCAAAAATGTCTAAAAACCTGTTTTTGTTATGTCATTATGGGGTATTGTGTGTAGATTGATGAGATTGTTATTTTTTAAATCCATTTTAGAATAAGTCTGTAATGTAACAAAATGTGGGAAAAAGTCAAGGAGTCTGAATACTTTCCGAATGAACTGAATATCAATTGTTTAGCTGGAATGGAATGTTCGTATCCTGATCACGATATCTCTCTTTCTGACACGTGGTGATGATGTCACCTACCTGACGTATTCTGGCAGGACAGAGGCATGATTGTTGATCAGCAGGTCCTTCACTTGGTTCATGATGGCATACTTCCAGTTGTCCAGCACCTGGGTCAGGTTGGAGCAGATCTTAGTCTGGCTTTTATCTGCTGGAGATACCATGGGAATGTTCATTCACCCCTCAGAAACAGAAGGTAGACTATACTGTATTGTACCACTGGCTGATCATGTCTTGAAGATAACAAGCTATTGGAACACAATATCATTCAATATTAATGGATGTATAGAACATACTGCTGAAAGTGTGCTACATAAGAGACTCTACAAACACATACAGGAAGTATTTGACATACTAGTGACTGTGTCTGGGCTGCCTTACCTCTATCCAAGAGACTTTACAAGCACATACAGGAAGTAGATACATTCTAGTACTGTGTCTGGTCTCCCTTACCACTATCAAAGAGACTCTACACATACAGGAAGTTGATTACATACCAGGACTGCCTTACCTCTGTCAAAGAGACTATACACATACAGGAAGTAAATTACATACTAGTGATTGTGTCTGGTCTCCCTTACCTTCCTTACCTCTACCTTTACCAAAGAGTCTTTACACGTACAGGAAGTAGACCACATACTAGTGACTGTGTCTGGTCTGCCTTACCTCTATCAAAGAGACTCTACACATACAGGAAGTAAATTACATACTAGTGATTGTTTCTGTTCTGCCTTACCAAAGTGACTCTACACATACAGGAAGTAGACTAGATACTAGTGACTGTGTCTGGTCTATCTTACCTCTATCAAAGAGACTCTACACATACAGGAAGTAGATGACATATGTTTACAAAATGACATTTGTGACAAAAGGCTACAATTCCATTTACTTTGATACTTAAGTATTTTTAAAACCAAATACTTTTACACAAGTAGTATTTTACTGGGTGACTTTGTGTTTTACTTGAGACATTTTCTATTAAGGTATCTTTACTTTTACTCAAGTATGGCAATTTAGTACTTTTTCTACAACTGCATACAGGAAGAAGATTACATACTAGTGATTGTGTCTGGGCTGTCTTACTGTACCTCTATCAAAGAGACTCTACACACACAGGAAGTAGATTACATACTAGTGACTGTGTCTGGTCTGCCATACCTCTTTCCCACTCTGATGTCTCCTGCTTCCACTTCTGAGAGACACACAGAGAGAGCAGGGACAGCATGGCTACAGCCCTCCTCATCGTCATCTTCATCAGAAAAAAACTTAAATGTTATTGGTCACATGCAGCAAATACAACAGCTGTAGACTTTACAGTGAAATGCTTACTTATGAGCTCATTCCCAACAACAACATCATTATCAGTCATTCAACCCCTCCACTATGTCTGACAGAGACAAGTCAGGACAACCTCTCAGTGACAAAGGGTGCAGAACACAGTACAAACATCATACATGCTGAACTGGTTTTTATTTTACCTTTATTTAATTAGGCAAGTCAGTTAAGAACAAATTCTTATTTACAACAACAGCCTAGGAACAGTGGGCTAACTGCTTGTTCATGGTCAGAACAACATATTTTTATCATGTCAGCTCAGGGATTTGATCTAGCAACCTTTCAGTTCCTGGCCCAACACTCTAACCACTAGGCTACCTGCCACCAC
Source organism: Salmo trutta (assembly GCF_901001165.1). Lineage (NCBI taxonomy): Eukaryota > Metazoa > Chordata > Actinopteri > Salmoniformes > Salmonidae > Salmo > Salmo trutta. The sequence goes on along the minus strand of NC_042988.1, from coordinate 38,816,387 downwards.
TTCCTTGTCACGTCCTGACCAGTAAAAGGGGTTATTTGTTATTGTAGTTTGGTCAGAACGTGGCAGGGGTGTGTTTGTTTTGTGTTGTCAGGGTTTTTTGGGTATTGTTCTATGTTTTGTATTTCTATGTTCATATTTCTAGTTGTTCTATTTCTATGTTAGTTTTGGGAACGACCTCCAATTAGAAGCAGCTGGTTGTCGTTGCTTCTAATTGGAGGCCATATTTATATGGGTTTATTTTCTCTTGTGTTTGTGGGTGGTTGTTCCAAGTGTGGCTGTGTGCCTCACAGGAATGGTTTATTGTTGTTTTGATTAAGTGTTTATTTTGGTTTTCTTCATAATAAAGAAGATGCGTATTCACATTCCCGCTGCGCCTTGGTTCCATCTTTACGACGTACGTGACATTCCTGTTAATATCTCATCGTTGATGACTAGATGAGATTGGACCTGGTTCTGTAGACGATTGGTCTGTGTCTTAGTAGTCCAACACTCAGACACAAGTGGTGATTATTAGAGAATAGTCTCTCTTTGCAAAAGCAGATAAAACACCATCATTATGTGATTGGTTTAACTGGAAGTTGTTACTTCAGCTTGGCACAGAATAACCCCCCGTCAGTTAGATGAAGAATCAATATACTATCTGAAGTTGATGTGATGTTAACCTGTCATATTATTTACACATTCATTCATTTCAGACTAGTTCATGTTCACATTCCATTTCACATGCAGATATCCAGTGGATGATGGTTTCACAATAGAAATCCTTTTCCTCTGTAAATACATCTAATATCAATCAATCAATATTGAATATTGATCACTAATATCCAGTGATCTCCGCTAGTGTATCTGTAGATACTCAATCAATCAATAAAATATATTTATTTTTACATCAGCTGATTTCACAAAGTGCTATACAGAAAACCAGCCTAAAACCCCAAACAGCAAGCAATGCAGATGTAGAAGATACTCTACCTGACTGTGAAGCTGAGCTGTGAGCTGGTTTATGCCCAGACCAGATTAGACCAGACTAGATTAGACCAGACCAGATTAGACCAGACCAGACCAGTGTGAGGTAGTAATCCAGTATGACTGAAGTTCTGTAGGAGAACAGGATGTGGACAGCTCTCTTATAAACTCCCTAAACCATCCCCCACCTGCTGGGCTCCTCCCCTTTATAACCAGGACACCACTCTGTAAGCATATATATACATATATATACACACACACACACACACACACACACACACACACACACACACACACACACACACACACACACACACACACACACACACACACACACACACACACACACACACACACACACACACACACACACACACACACACACGGAAAGAAAGAAACGCTGGTCTGGAGGTCTGTAGTGTTACAGTGAAATTACATCTCTAAAGGCTGTCTGGAGGTCTGTAGCGTTACAGTGAAATTACATCTCTAAAGTCTGTCAGGAAGTTTGTAGTGTTACAGTGAAATGACATCTCTAAAGTCTGTCAGGAAGTTTGTAGTGTTACAGTGAAATGACATCTCTAAAGTCTGGTCCCAGATACAGTGGAGGTATTTGATGTGGAAGCAGCATCCCTCCTCCTCCCTCCCTCCTCCCCCCTCCTCCTTCCCCCTCCTCCTTCCTCCTCCTCCTCTTCCTCCAGTACTACATTCCTGAAGCCTACAGTAATCATCTGTGGAACATCTGGGCTCTGCCTGCAGCCCGACCAGCTCCGACCCCTCTCTAATACACTTTTCACACTACTGAACTGAACTGAACTGAGTCAAACCAAGCTGAGACAAGCTGAGAGGTTAACCCAGTCTTACAACCAGGGAATCACATACACACACTGACAGCTCATGAAGTTATAATCAAAACATTATTCAGCCAGTAAACTTAGGAGAATAATACGTTACATCATTGTTTGGGCCGAGTCTGAATCATGTGATGGAGGAATGAAACACGTAACAATTTAATGAAAAAACGACACGTATACGCAGTTCATGTTCACAGAAAAGAATACACTTTGTTGTTGTCATGTTGTTGCAGTTTCCATGGTTATACACAGTGTTGCCTCATATTCCAGATGATGTAATAACCTTTAGTTCAATAAAGATCCCATGGAGTTAACCTGACATCCTGACAGAAACCAGATGATTTAATAGACTATAGTTCAATAAAGATCCCATGGAGTTAACCTGACATCATTACAGAAACCAGATGATTTAATAGACTATAGTTCAATAAAGATCCCATGGACTTAACCTGACATCCTGACAGAAACCAGATGATTTAATAGACTATAGTTCAATAAAGATCCCATGGAGTTAACCTGACATCATTACAGAAACCAGATGATTTAATAGACTATAGTTCAATAAAGATCCCATGGAGTTAACCTGACATCCTGACAGAAACCAGATGATTTAATAGACTAGAGTTCAATAAAGATCCCATGGAGTTAACCTGACATCCTGACAGAAACCAGATGATTTAATAGACTATAGTTCAATAAAGATCCCATGGAGTTAACCTGACATCCTGACAGAAACCAGATGATTTAATAGACTATAGTTCAATAAAGATCCCATGGAGTTAACCTAACATCATTACAGAAACCAGATGAATTAATAGACTATAGTTCAATAAAGATCCCATGGAGTTAACCTAACATCCTGACAGAAACCAGATGATTTAATAGACTATAGTTCAATAAAGATCCCATGGAGTTAACCTGACATCCTGACAGAAACCAGATGATTTAATAGACTATAGTTCAATAAAGATCCCATGGAGTTAACCTGACATCCTGACAGAAACCAGTACAGAAACACACAGCTTGTTTATTACTCTTGGTAGCATGTGATCATCCTGGAACAGTTATAAATTGATCTAATGATCTTGACATAACATGTTTCAATTCAAACATTACCGTACCAGAAAAACAGAGAATCGTTCCCTCTGGTGCTGGGCTGAGGAGAGGAAAGGAGGGGAGAGGAGAGGCAAGGAGTGGAGGGGAGGGGAGGGGAGAGTCTGTGGCCAACCAGCCCAGTAAGGGCCAGCCCAGTAAGGGCCAGCCCAGAGCCTGAGCCAGCTGGGTCTGGACATCCCTGCAGTGCAGAGAGCATCATGCAGTAGTGAGAAGAGATTCATGACTCCTGTGAGATATACTGTTTGTCTTCTGTGTTTCTTGACTCTGTAATGTTACAAACAGGTGTAGGAACTTTTGAGGAGAGAAAAATAAGAAACAGTTTTGATTAAACTTCTCACCAGAGAACAACATTGATGTATTGAAACCTGACAGACCAATGCTCTCTTTGGGACAGCGTGGGTTCCCCAGGAAGAACAGTTGAATGTTGACACTAACCTTTTTTGTCACAGGAACCAAAGCACTGACTGGAACCAAAAGATTTGTTCCTAACAGAGACTCAATAAAATAGACCATGTATCAGTGAAACACAGTCTCTATTGAAATAGCAAGGAAGGGAAAACATTTAGCCACCCTACAACAGTTTTAATAGCAGGCGGACAGGAAACATTTAGCCACCCTACAACACTTTTAATAGCAGGCGGATGGAAAACATTTAGCCACCCTACAACACTTTAAATAGCAGGCGGACAGGAAACATTTAGCCACCCTACAACACTTTTAATAGCAGGCGGATGGAAAACATTTAGCCACCCTACAACACTTTAAATAGCAGGCGGACAGGAAACATTTAGCCACCCTACAACACTTTTAATAGCAGGCGGATGGAAAACATTTAGCCACCCAACAACACTTTAAATAGCAGGCGGACAGGAAACATTTAGCCACCCTACAACACTTTAAATAGCAGGCGGACAGGAAACATTTAGCCACCCTACAACACTTTAAATAGCAGGCGGACAGGAAACATTTAGCCACCCTACAACACTTTAAATAGCAGGCGGATGGAAAACATTTAGCCACCCAACAACACTTTAAATAGCAGGCGGACAGGAAACATTTAGCCACCCTACAACACTTTAAATAGCAGGCGGACAGGAAACATTTAGCCACCCTACAACACTTTAAATAGCAGGCGGACAGGAAACATTTAGCCACCCTACAACACTTTAAATAGCAGGCGGATGGAAAACATTTAGCCACCCTACAACACTTTTAATAGCAGGCGGACAGGAAACATTTAGCCACCCTACAACACTTTAAATAGCAGGCGGACAGGAAACATTTAGCCACCCTACAACACTTTAAATAGCAGGCGGATGGAAAACATTTAGCCACCCTACAACACTTTAAATAGCAGGCGGACAGGATACATTTAGCCACCCTACAACACTTTAAATAGCAGGCGGACAGGAAACATTTAGCCACCCTACAACACTTTAAATAGCAGGCGGACAGGATACATTTAGCCACCCTACAACACTTTAAATAGCAGGCGGACAGGAAACATTTAGCCACCCTACAACACTTTAAATAGCAGGCGGACAGGATACATTTAGCCACCCTACAACACTTTAAATAGCAGGCGGACAGGAAACATTTAGCCACCCTACAACACTTTAAATAGCAGGCGGACAGGAAACATTTAGCCACCCTACAGCACTTTAAATAGCAGGCGGACAGGATACATTTAGCCACCCTACAACACTTTAAATAGCAGGCGGACAGGATACATTTAGCCACCCTACAACACTTTAAATAGCAGGCGGACAGGAAACATTTAGCCACCCTACAACACTTTAAATAGCAGGCGGATGGAAAACATTTAGCCACCCTACAACACTTTAAATAGCAGGCGGACAGGAAACATTTAGCCACCCTACAACACTTTAAATAGCAGGCGGACAGGAAACATTTAGCCACCCTACAACACTTTAAATAGCAGGCAGACAGGATACATTTAGCCACCCTACAACACTTTTAATAGCAGGTGGATGGAAAACATTTAGCCACCCTACAACACTTTAAATAGCAGGCGGACAGGAAACATTTAGCCACCCTACAACACTTTAAATAGCAGGCGGATGGAAAACATTTAGCCACCCTACAACACTTTAAATAGCAGGCGGACAGGAAACATTTAGCCACCCTACAACACTTTAAATAGCAGGCGGATGGAAAACATTTTGCCAGCATCCATCACATATTAAGACCAAAGGTTTACAAGTTATCTTATGATGATTTATCACAGAAAAGTGATAATGTCCAGTGATTACAACAATAAGCTTTTTTGGTAAAAGCTTTTCAGGTAATTTGCGAGCAAAAATATAGCCCCTTTGACTGCATTCAGGTTATTCTACTGGCAGAATATTCCTGTACTGAGAGACCAGAGATGTAGAAACCAGATAGAACCCATTCCATGCAGCCACATGCTGTAGAAATAACCTGATCCCATTTATCACTGTGCAGGAATCTGACTGGACAGTACTGGCATGAGCACCAGAGCAGATACGTTTTGCAAAATGATTCCACACATCAGAATGTGTGGAAAACTGACTACACTTCAGAGCTATGCTTATTTATCCACAGATACGACAAGCTAAGACAAGATAAACTAACTGTATACTTCTCCAAAACATTGGCCCTGTTGTCCACTGAGATGGTACACCTCCAGCTCATAACACATGATGACTGGGTCCTGTCTATTGGCCCTGTGGACTACTGAGATGTACCATACACATGATGACTGGGTCCTGTCCACTGGCCCTGTGGACTACTGATATGTACCATACACATGATGACTGGGTCCTGTCCACTGGCCCTGTGGACTACTGATATGTACCATACACATGATGACTGTTTCCTGTCCACTGGCCCTGTGGACCACTGAGATGTACCATACACATGATGACTGGGTCCTGTCTACTGGCCCTGTGGACCACTGAGATGTACAGTGGGGGAAAAAAGTATTTAGTCAGCCACCAATTGTGCAAGTTCTCCCACTTAAAAAGATGAGAGAGGCCTATAATTTTCATCATAGGTACACTTCAACGATGACAGACAAAAAAATCCAGAAAATCACATTGTAGGATTTTTAATGAATTTATTTGCAAATTATGGTGGAAAATAAGTATTTGGTCAATAACAAAAGTCTATCTCAATACTTTGTTATATACCCTTTGTTGGCAATGACACAGGTCAAACGTTTTCTGTAAGTCTTCACAAGGTTTTCACACACTGTTGCTGGTATTTTGGCCCATTCCGCCATGCAGATCTCATCTAGAGCAGGGATGTTTTGGGGCTGTCGCTGGGCAACACTGACTTTCAACTCCCTCCGAAGATTTTCTATGGGGTTGAGATCTGGAGACTGGCTAGGCCACTCCAGGACCTTGAAATGCTTCTTACGAAGCCACTCCTTTGTTGCCCGGGCGATGTGTTTGGGATCATTGTCATGCTGAAAGACCCAGCCATGTTTCATCTTCAATGCCCTTGCTGATGGAAGGAGGTTTTCACTCAAAATCTCACGATACATGGCCCCATTCATTCTTTCCTTTACACGGATCAGTCGTCCTGGTCCCTTTGCAGAAAAACAGCCACAAAGCATGATGTTTCCACACCCATGCTTCAGAGTAGGTAAGGTGTTCTTTGGATGCAATTCAGCATTCTTTGTCCTCCAAACACGACGAGTTGAGTTTTTACCAAAAAGTTATATTTTGGTTTCATCTGACCATATGACATTCTCCCAATCCTCTTCTGGATTATTCAAATGCTCTCTAGCAAACTTCAGACGGGCCTGGACATGTACTGGCTTAAGCAGGGGGACACGTCTGACACTGCAGGATTTGAGTCCCTGGCGGCGTAGTGTGTTACTGATGGTAGGCTTTGTTACTTTGGTCCCAGCTCTCTGCAGGTCATTCACTAGGTCCCCCCGTGTGGTTCTGGGATTTTTGCTCACCGTTCTTGTGATTCTTTTGACCCCACGGGGTGAGACCTTGCGTGGAGTCCCAGATCGAGGGAGATTATCAGTGGTCTTGTATGTCTTCCATTTCCTAATAATTGCTCCCACAGTTGATTTCTTCAAACCAAGCCGCTTACCTATTGCAGATTCAGTCTTCCCAGCCTGGTGCAGGTCTACAATTTTGTTTCCGGTGTTTGGAGTGTGACTGTTTGAGGTTGTGGACAGGTGTCTTTTATACTGATAACAAGTTCAAACAGGTGCCATTAATACAGGTAACGAGTGGAGGACAGAGGAGCCTCTTAAAGAAGAAGTTACAGGTCTGTGAGAGCCAGAAATCTTGCTTGTTTGTAGGTGACCAAATACTTATTTTCCACCATAATTTGCTAATAAATTCATTAAAAATCCTACAATGTTATTTTCTGGATTTTGTTTTCTCATTTTGTCTTGTTCCAGTCAAGGACAGACACTGAGCCATGTGTGTGAAGGAACCTGCTGTGGGTGACAGACATGTATTACCTGCTGTTTCAACACTAGTGAGATTTCATGAAAAGTTAATAAGGAGAGAAGTGTTATACCATCATTATAACAAAGAATTGCAGCTTATTACAAAATCATTTACTTTTCTACTCATTCTACTCATAACAGCTAGGACAACGTGACTATGAAGTATATCATTTTAACAGCTAGGACAACGTGACTATGAAGTATCTCATTTTAACAGCTAGGACAACGTGACTGTGAAGTATCTCATTTTAACAGCTAGGACAACGTGACTATGAAGTATCTAATTTTAACAGCTAGGACAACGTGACTATGAAGTATCTCATTTTAACAGCTAGGACAACGTGACTATGAAGTATCTCATTTTAACAGCTAGGACAACGTGACTATGAAGGATCTCATTTTAACAGCTAGGACAACGTGACTATGAAGTATCTCATTTTAACAGCTAGGACAACGTGACTATGATGTATCTCATTTTAACAGCTAGGACAACGTGACTATGAAGTATCTCATTTTAACAGCTAGGACAACGTGACTATGAAGGATCTCATTTTAACAGCTAGGACAACGTGACTATGAAGTATCTAATTTTAACAGCTAGCACAACGTGACTATGAAGTATCTCATTTTAACAGCTAGGACAACGTGACTATGAAGGATCTCATTTTAACAGCTAGGACAACGTGACTATGAAGTATCTAATTTTAACAGCTAGGACAACGTGACTATGAAGTATCTCATTTTAACAGCTAGGACACAACGTGACTATGAAGTATCTCATTTTAACAGCTAGGAAAATGTGACTATGAAGGATCTCATTTTAACAGCTAGGACAACGTGACTATGAAGTATCTCATTTTAACAGCTAGGACAACATGACTATAAAGTATCTCATTTTAACAGCTAGGACAACGTGACTATGATGTATCTCATTTTAACAGCTAGGACAACGTGACTATGAAGTATCTCATTTTAACAGCTAGGACAACGTGACTATGAAGTATCTCATTTTAACAGCTAGGACAACATGACTATAAAGTATCTCATTTTAACAGCTAGGACAACGTGACTATGATGTATCTCATTTTAACAGCTAGGACAACGTGACTATGAAGTATCTCATTTTAACAGCTAGGACAACGTGACTATAGAGTATCTCATTTTAACAGCTAGGACAACATGACTATAAAGTATCTCATTTTAACAGCTAGGACAATGTGACTATGATGTATCTCATTTTAACAGCTAGGACAACGTGACTATGAAGTATCTCATTTTAACAGCTAGGACAACGTGACTATGAAGTATATCATTTTAACAGCTAGGACAACGTGACTATGAAGTATCTCATTTTAACAGCTAGGACAACGTGACTATGAAGTATCTCATTTTAACAGCTAGGACAACGTGACTGTGAAGTATCTCATTTTAACAGCTAGGACAACGTGACTATGAAGTATCTAATTTTAACAGCTAGGAGAATGTGACTATGAAGTATCTCATTTTAACAGCTAGGACAACGTGACTATGAAGGATCTCATTTTAACAGCTAGGACACAACGTGACTATGAAGTATCTCATTTTAACAGCTAGGACAATGTGACTATGAAGGATCTCATTTTAACAGCTAGGACAACGTGACTATGAAGTATCTCATTTTAACAGCTAGGACAACGTGACTATAGAGTATCTCATTTTAACAGCTAGGACAACATGACTATAAAGTATCTCATTTTAACAGCTAGGACAATGTGACTATGATGTATCTCATTTTAACAGCTAGGTGTCAGAGTGTTGCTAGGAGTGGTGGTAGGAGTCAGGCGCAGAGAGCAGAGGAACAGAACTTCGTGTTTATTTTGAACAAAAAAACTAACACGATCAACGCCAACACAAACGGCGTGGGTAAATTGCCAAGTGCCCAAAACAGGTGCACAGCATGCAATTAATAACAAGTAATAAATCGCCAGCACATCCAACGATAAAATACAACCTGACGTAAAATAATCCCGCACAACACTGGGCGGGCTAACCAGGCTTAAATAACCAAAATCAAAAAACCAAATGAGGGACAGGTGCAAACAATAAGACATACCAAACGAAAAGGAAAAAAGGATCAGCGGCGGCTAGTAGGTCGGTGACGACGACCGCCGAGCGCCGCCCGAGCAGGCAGGGGAGCCACCTTCGATGGGATTCGTGACAGTACCCCCCTCCTGACGCGCGGCTCCCGCAGCGCGCCGCCACCGACCTCAAGGGCGACCCGAAGGACGAGGTGCAGGGCGATCCCCATGAAGGCGGTGGAACTCCCTCAGTAGTGGGGGGTCCAAAATGTCCCTCCTGGGTACCCAGCACCTCTCCTCCGCGCCGTACCCCTCCCAGTCGACGAGGTACTGTAGGCCCCCCCCTCCCGAAGTCTGGAGTCCAGAATGGCGCGTATCCTATATGCCGGGGACCCCCCAATGTCCAGCGGGGGGGGGAGGAACCTCCGGCACCTCACCTTCTTGCATGGGACCAGCCACCACCGGCCTGAGGAGAGACACATGAAACGAGGGGTTAATACGGTAGTAAGATGGAAGTTGTAATCGGTAACACACCTCGTTTATCCTCCTCAGGACTTTAAACGGCCCTACACACTGCGGGCCCAGCTTCCGGCAGGGCAAGCGGAGGGGCAGGTTTCTAGCCGAGAGCCAGACTCGATCCCCTGGTGCAAACACAGGGGTCTCACTGCGGTGCTGGTCAGCGCTCTTCTTTTGCCGTCCACTCGCCTTTGTGAGTGCGTCCTTGACGGCTCTCCAGGTGTCCTTCGAGCGCTGCACCCAATCCTCCACCGCAGGAGCCTCGGTCTGGCTCTGGTGCCATGGAGCCAGGACCGGCTGGTAGCCCAACACGCACTGGAACGGTGACATGTTGGTAGATGAGTGCCGTAGAGAATTTTGGGCTATTTCTGCCCATGGCACGTATCTCGCCCATTCTCTGGGCCGGTCCTGGCAATACGTCCTTAGAAACCTACCCACCTCTTGGTTCACCCTCTCCACCTGCCCATTACTCTCGGGGTGAAAACCCGAGGTCAGGCTGACCGAGACCCCCAAACGTTCCATGAACGCCCTCCAAACTCTGGACGTGAACTGGGGACCCGATCAGAAACGATGTCCTCGGGCACCCCGTAGTGCCGGAAGACATGGGTAAACAGTGCCTCCGCAGTCTGCAGAGCCGTAGGGAGACCGGGCAACGGGATGAGACGACAGGACTTCGAGAACCGATCCACAACGACCAGGATAGTGGTGTTCCCCTGAGATACGGGAAGGTCAGTGAGGAAGTCCACTGACAAGTGTGACCACGGCCGCTGTGGAACGGGGAGGGGGTGTAATTTCCCTCTAGGCAGGTGTCGAGGAGCCTTGCTCTGAGCGCACACCGAGCAGGAGGAAACATAGAACCGCACGTCCTTACCCAAGGTGGGCCACCAGTACTTTCCCCTCAGGTTCCGCACTGTCCTCTCAATCCCGGGGTGACCCGAATAGGGGAGATTATGGGCCCATCGAATCAATCGATCACGGAGACCAAGCGGTACGTACTGAACACCTGCCGGACACTGCGATGGTGCAGGTTCCGACCGTAACGCCCGCTCGATCTCCGCGTCCAGCTCCCATACCACCGGAGCTACCAAACACGACGCCGGAAGAATGGGAGCCGGATCGATGGCCCTCTCCTCGGTGTCATATAGGCGGGACAGTGCGTCGGCCTTCGTGTTCTGTGAACCTGGGCGATAAGAGATCGTGAACCGGAAACGGGTAAAGAACATGGCCCACCTGGCCTGACGCGGATTCAGTCTCCTAGCTGCCCGGATGTACTCGAGATTACGGTGGTCAGTCCAGATGAGGAAAGGGTGCCTAGCCCCCTCAAGCCAATGTCTCCACACCTTCAGAGCCTTGACCACAGCTAACAACTCCCTGTCCCCCACGTCATAGTTCTGCTCCGCCGGCCCCAGCTTCCTAGAAAAGAAAGCGCACGGGCGGAGTTTGGGTGGCGTGCCCGAGCGCTGTGATAGCACGGCCCCCACCCCAGTCTCGGACGCATCCACCTCCACTATGAATGCCAAAGAGGGATCCGGATGAGCCAGCACCGGAGCAACGGTAAACAGCTCCTTCAGGCGACTGAACGCTCTGTTCGCCTCTGTTGACCAGCGCAAGCGCGCCGGACCCCCCTTCAGCAGTGAGGTAATGGGAGACGCAACTTGACCAAAGCCCCGGATAAACCTCCGGTAGTAATTGGCAAACCCTAAAAACCGCTGCACCTCCTTTACCGTGGTCGGAGTCGGCCAATTACGCACGGCTTTAACGCGGTCATCCTCCATCACCACCCCCGAGGTGGAAATGCGATACCCCAGGAAGGAAACGGCTCGTTTGAAAAACTCACATTTCTCAGCCTTGACGTACAGGTCATTCTCCAGCAGTCGCCCAAGCACCTTGCGCACCAGGGAGACATGCGCGGCGCGGGTGGCGGAATAAATCAGGATGTCGTCAATATACACCACCACCCCCTGCCCGTGCAGGTCCCTGAGAATCTCGTCAACAAAGGATTGAAAGACGGCTGGAGCATTCTTTAACCCGTACGGCATGACGAGGTACTCATAGTGGCCCGATGTGGTACTGAATGCGGTTTTCCACTCGTCTCCTCCCCGGATACGCACCAGATTGTAAGCGCTCCTGAGGTCCAGTTTCGTGAAAAAACGCGCGCCGTGAAATGATTCCACCGCCGTAGCGATGAGAGGTAGCGGGTAACTGAACCCTACTGTGATGGAATTTAGACCTCTATAATCAATGCACGGGCGCAAACCTCCATCCTTTTTCTTCACGAAAAAGAAACTCGAGGAGACGGGGGACATGGAGGGCCGTATATACCCCTGTCTCAGAGATTCCGTGACATATGTCTCCATAGCCAACGTCTCCTCCTGTGACAATGGGTACACATGACTCCTGGGAAGTGCAGCGTTTACCTGGAGATTTATCACGCAATCCCCTCGTCGATGAGGTGGTAATCGGGTCGCCCTCTTTTTACAGAAGGCGATAGCCAAATCGGCATATTCTGAGGGAATGCGCACTGTGGAAACCTGGTCTGGACTCTCCACCGTCGTCGCACCGATGGAAACTCCCTTACACCTGCCTGAGCACTCCTCTGACCACCCTCTGAGAACCCCCTGTCTCCACGAAATATTGGGATTGTGATTGGCCAGCCAGGGAATCCCCAGCACCACTGGAAACGAAGGAGAATCAATGAGGAAGAGACTAATCCGTTCCCCATGATCCCCCTGCGTTACCATGTCCAGTGGCATCGTGGCCTCCCTGACCAGTCCTGACCCTAATGGTCGGCTATCTAAGGAGTGCACGGGGAAAGGTTGGTCCAACGATACCAGGGGAATCCCTAGCCTTAATGCGAGCCCACGATCCATAAAGTTTCCAGCTGCGCCTGAATCGACTAGCGCCTTATGCTGGAAAGAGGGAGAAAACAAGGGGAAAGTTACTAAAACGAACATGTGACCAACAGGGGGCTCTGGGTGAGGTTGGTGCTTACTCACCTGAGATGGACGAGGAGTGCTCCGCCTGCCATCCTGATTCCCAGAGGAGCTCCCCCAGCACCGGTCGGTAGTGTGTCCTCTCCGACCACACTGGGGACAAGGGGAGCCTCCTCCTCCGGTTCCCCTGGACGCTGCCCCTCCTAGCTCCATAGGTATGGGAGCTGGAGGACCTGGAGGTGGAACCAACAGGGCCCCGTCTGGACGCCCGCGCGCAGCCAGCAGATTGTCAAGACGAATGGACATGTCGATCAGTTCATCAAGTGACAGGGTAGTGTCCCGACAGGCTAGCTCACGGCGGACGTCCTCCCGGAGGCTACACCTATAGTGGTCCATCAGGGCCCTGTCGTTCCACCCCGCTCCAGCAGCCAAGGTCCGGAACTCCAGAGCAAAGTCCTGTGCGCTCCTCGTCTCCTGACGCAGGTGGAACAGCCGTTCACCCGCCGCCCGGCCTTCAGCTGGGTGGTCGAACACGGCCCGGAAACGGCGGGTGAACTCGGGGTAATGATCCCTTGCCGAGTCTGGGCCATACCACCCTGCGTTGGCCCACTCCAGGGCACGTCCCGTTAAGCAGGAGACGAGGACGCTTACGCTCTCCTCTCCCGAGGGAGCTGGATGAACGGTAGCCAGGTACAAATCCAACTGTAGCAGGAACCCCTGGCACCCAGCCGCCGCTCCATCGTACTCCCTGGGGAGAGCCAGGCGTAGGGCTCCGGATCCGGATGTCGGTGGAGGGGTAGATGGTGGAGGGGGATTGGGTGCTGGGGATGCGGTAGGGAGGCCACTCCTCTCCCATCGGTCCATCCTTTCCATCATCTGCTCCATCGCTGAGCCGATTCGGTGGAGGATGGTGGTATGGTGAAGGACCCGTTCCTCCATCGATGGGAGAGGAGGGGAGGCTGCTCCTGCTGACTCCATAGCAGGTGCGGGATTCTGTCAGAGTGTTGCTAGGAGTGGTGGTAGGAGTCAGGCGCAGAGAGCAGAGGTACAGAACTTCGTGTTTATTTTGAACAAAAAAACTAACACGATCAACGCCAACACAAACGGCGTAGGTAAATTGCCAAGTGCCCAAAACAGGTGCACAGCATGCAATTAATAACAAGTAATAAATCGCCAGCACATCCAACGATAAAATACAACCTGACGTAAAATAATCCCGCACAACACTGGGCAGGCTAACCAGGCTTAAATAACCAAAATCAAAAAACCAAATGAGGGACAGGTGCAAACAATAAGACACACCAAACAAAAAGGAAAAAAAGGATCAGCGGCGGCTAGTAGGTCGGTGACGACGACCGCCGAGCGCCGCCCGAGCAGGCAGGGGAGCCACCTTCGATGGGATTCGTGACACTAGGGCAACGTGACTATGAAGTATATCATTTTAACAGCTAGGACAATGTGACTATGAACGATCTCATTTTAACAGCTAGGACAACGTGACTATGAAGTATCTCATTTTAACAGCTAGGACAACGTGACTATGAAGTATATCATTTTAACAGCTAGGAGAATGTGACTATGAAGTATCTCATTTTAACAGCTAGGACAACGTGACTATGAAGTATCTCATTTTAACAGCTAGGACAACGTGACTATGAAGTATCTCATTTTAACAGCTAGGAAAACGTGACTATGAAGTATCTCATTTTAACAGCTAGGACAACGTGACTGTGAAGTATCTCATTTTAACAGCTAGGACAACGTGACTATGAAGTATCTCATTTTAACAGCTAGGACAACGTGACTATGAAGTATCTCATTTTAACAGCTAGCTCAACGTGACTGTGAAGTATCTCATTTTAACAGCTAGGACAATGTGACTATGAAGGATCTCATTTTAACAGTTAGGACAACGTGACTATGAAATATCTCATTTTAACAGCTAGGACACAACGTGACTATGAAGTATCTAATTTTAACATTTAGGACAACGTGACTATGAAGTATCTCATTTTAACATTTAGGACAACGTCACTATGAAGTATCTCATTTTAACAGCTAGGACAACGTGACTATGAAGTATCTCATTTTAACAGCTAGGACACAACGTGACTATGAAGTATCTCATTTTAACATTTAGGACAACGTGACTTTGAAGCATCTCATTTTAACAGCTAGGACAACGTGACTATGATGTATCTCATTTTAACAGCTAGGACAATGTGACTATGATGTATCTCATTTTAACAGCTAGGACAACGTGACTATAAAGTATCTCATTTTAACAGCTAGGACAACGTGACTATAAAGTATCTCATTTTAACAGCTAGGACGTGACTATGAAGTATCTCATTTTAACAGCTAGGACAACGCGACTATGATGTTTATAATTTTAACAGCTAGGAGAATGTGACTATGAAGGATCTCATTTTAACAGTTAGGACAACGTGACTATGAAGTATCTAATTTTAACAGCTAGGACAACGTGACTATGAAGGATCTCATTTTAACAGCTAGGACAACGTGACTATGAAGGATCTCATTTTAACAGCTAGGACAACGTGACTATGAAGTATATCATTTTAACAGCTAGGACAACGTGACTATGAAGTATCTATGATCATCCAGAAAACATTCCTTACCCCAGTGTACTTCAACTGGTGACTATCATTCCTTACCTCAGGATACTTCAACTGGTAACTATCATCCCTTACCCCAGGATACTTCAACTGGTGACTATCATCCCTTACCCCAGGATACTTCAACTGGTGACTATCATCCCTTACCCCAGGATACTTCAACTGGTGACTATCATCCCTTACCCCAGGATACTTCAACTGGTGACTATCATCCCTTACCCCAGGATACTTCAACTGGTGACTATCATCCCTTACCCCAGGATACTTCAACTGGTGACTATCATCCCTTACCCCAGGATACTTCAACTGGTGACTATCATCCCTTACCCCAGGATACTTCAACTGGTGACTATCATCCCTTACCTCAGGATACTTCAACTGGTGACTATCATCCCTTACCCCAGGATACTTCAACTGGTGACTATCATCCCTTACCTCAGGATACTTCAACTGGTGACTATCATCCCTTACCTCAGGATACTTCAACTGGTGACTATCATCCCTTACCCCAGGATACTTCAACTGGTGACTATCATCCCTTACCCCAGGATACTTCAACTGGTGACTATCATCCCTTACCCCAGGATATTTCAATTAGTAACTATCATCATTTCTGGTTAGATCTGATAGATTTATTGATGGGACAAGTAAACAATCAGCTGACGTTTCAGCATGAATCACCTTCATTAGAGCCTATCTATGATCATCCATATGAATGAGGTGTGAGGCACAGGGAGTCCAGCCCTGGTTCTTCCCACCCTGGCCTGAGCTGGTGGTTCTTCCAACCCTGGCCTGCTTGATCCTGAGCAGTAAAACTATAATCCCTTCCAGAGCCCTGGGTGCAGGGCCAGCTCCAGCAGTGTCATCAAGCACCTCACTACAGCCCAAACCAACGCAGCACAGCCCTGACGGGGAAAGAATGACAGCACAGGACCAAGGTGCCAAGGAGAAGGGGGATATCACACCATCTCTTTCGCTCTCATATTGTTCACTTTACCTTCTCCCCCTGTCTCTCTCTGTCTCTCATCATGCTCCTGTTTGTTGGTGATGGCAAGACATTTCAGTCTAGCTGATGGATTTAACAGACTTAGAAAACTAGGTCTCAGTCCTATACTGGAAAACAATATCCTCTGTGTTCTAACTCTGGGTACCCAGGCAGCCTCTGTATTCTAACTGGGGACCCAGGCAGCCTCTGTGTTCTAACTCTGGGGACCCAGGCAGCCTCTGTATTCTAACTGGGGACCCAGGCAGCCTCTGTGTTCTAACTCTGGGGACCCAGGCAGCCTCTGTATTCTAACTGGGGACCCAGGCAGCCTCTGTGTTCTAACTCTGGGGACCCAGGCAGCCTCTGTGTTCTAACTCTGGGGACCCAGGCAGCCTCTGTGTTCTAACTCTGGGGACCCAGGCAGCCTCTGTGTTCTAACTCTGGGGCCCAGGCAGCATACGAGAAGAGACACAGATCAGCAGAGACCCAGGCCTCTCCTCCTTGAACGGCATCCTATTCCCATATTGGACTATGTTTGACCAGGGCCCAAAGAAGGGAAATGCCAGATTGAGGCCAGATAGAGAGAAATGGACACCTGTGACTTATGGTGGAGGATTTTCCATAACCCTGGACTAATCCTACACACACAGGAATACACATTACTACACAGGAAGAGACAGTACTACACAGAAAGAGACAGTACTACACAGGAAGAGACAGTACGACATAGGAAGAGACAGTACGACATAGGAAGAGACAGTACGACATAGGAAGAGACAGTACTACACAGGAAGAGACAGTGCTACACAGGAAGAGACAGTACTACGCAGGAAGAAACTGTACTACACAGGAAGAGACAGTACTACACAGGAAGAGACAGTACTACACAGGAAGAGACAGTACTACACAGGAAGAGACAGTACTACACAGGAAGAGATAGTACTACACAGGAAGAGATAGTACTACACAGGAAGATACAGTACTACACAGGAAGATACAGTACTACACAGGAAGAGACATTAATACACAGGAAGAGACAGTACTACACATGAAGAGACAGTACTACACAGGAAGAGACGATACTACACAGAAATAAACAGTACTACACACGAAGAGACAGTACTACACAGGAAGGGACAATACCACACAAGAAGAGACAGTAATACACAAGAAGAGACAGTACTACAGAGGAAGAGACGGTAATACACAGGAGGAGACAGTACTACACAAGAAGAGACTTAACTACACAGGAAGAGACAGTGCTATACAGGAAGAGGCAAAGGAGCTGATCATGGACAACAGGAAAAGGCGGGCCAAACAGGCCCCCATTAACATCGACGGGGCTGTAGTGGAGCGGGTCCAGAGTTTCAAGTTCCTTGGTGTCCACATCACCAAAGAACTATCATAGACCAAACACATCAAGACAGTTGTGAAGAGGGCATGACAAAACCTTTTCCCCTTCGGGAGACTGAATAGATTTGGCATGGGTCCCCAGATCCTCAAAAAGTTCTATAGCTGCACCATCGAGAGCATCCTGACCGTTTGCATCACCGCCTGGTATGGCAACTGCTCGGCATCTGACCGTAAGGCGCGACAGAGGGTAGTGCGTACGACCCAGTACATCACTGGGGCCAAGCTTCCTGCCATCCAGGACCTATATTATAGGCGGTGTCAGAGGAAAGCCCATAAAATTATCAGAGACTCCAGTCACCCAAGTCATAGACTGTTATCTCTGCTACCGCACAGTAAGTGGTACCGGAGCGCCAAGTCTAGGACCAAAAGGCTCCTCTACAGCTTCTACCCCCCAGCCGTAAGACTGCTGAACAACTAACCAAATGTTCACCGGACTATTTACATTGACATTTTGTTTTGTACTCTGCTGCTTCTCGCTGTTTATTATCTATGCATAGTCACTTCACCCCTACCTACATGTAACCTGTACCCCCACACACTGACTCTGTACTGGTACCCCCTGTATATAGCCTCGTTATTGTTATGTCATTGTGTAACTTTTTATAATTACATTTTTTTGTATTTTTGTATTTAAAAAAAAATAATAGCAATCTTTATATATATATATATATTTTTTTACTTTAGTTTATTTCGTAAATATTTTCTTAACTCTTCTTGAACTCCACTGTTGGTTAAGGGCTTGTAAGTCAGCATTTCACACTAAGGTCTAAACTTATTGTTGTTGTATTCGTTCGCATGTGACAAATAAAGTTTGATTTGATTTACTACACAGGAGAGACGTCCTCCTTTGGAGAGAGCAGGTAGGTCAGCTACTGTAATCACCAATAGATTAATTCTCCAATATGATAATGTACAGTCCTGTGTGTGTGTGTGTGTGTGTGTGTGTGTGTGTGTGTGTGTGTGTGTGTTTGTGTGTGTGTGTGTGTGTGTGTGTGTGTGTGTGTGTGTGTGTGTGTGTGTGTGTGTGTGTGTGTGTGTGTGTGTGTGTGTGTGTGTGTGTGTGTGTATTGGGGAGGGAGAAGAGTCCATATACTATAGAAATTATTTTTCCCTCGTTCCCAAAGGTCCATTATAAAGAATAGACCACTAGATTGTAGAGTGTGTAAATAATTTAACGTAATTCCAGTGTAAATAATTGAACGTTTTGTTTACAGTCAAATTCTAATTTGTTCACATTGGAAGCATCTGAAGACTAGACTGATTAAATGGTTCAGGTGTTGATGTTTTGAAATATTGCAAACCCTGTTGAAGAGTTGGACAGAGTGAGGAGACCTGTGGGAGCTGCTAATAGAAATCAGTATGGAGTAATGGAGTTGTTTATGTCCTCTTCTGAAGGAGCACTGAGCTGCATAGTGCACGCACACACACACACACACACACACACACACACACACACACACACACACACACACACACACACACACACACACACACACACACACACACGGCTTCTGGAGTCAGACAGGTTCCATGCTGAGAGGTGATTAGCTCTGTAACATGTTTATATACAGTTGCTATAACAACACAGTAAAGTTAGCCATTTCGACCTCTCTTGATAGCTGTTTGGACCCCTTCGTTCTATGGGTGGAAAAGTGTGTGACTGTGGTGGTCTCAGTGGAAACTCTCTGTCGTTCACTGGCGAGGTGAGCCCGTAATTCCAGTAGAATAATTGTCTTATTAGAGCAGACTGAATCTGGTCACTGTAACTCACGTTCACCTCAAATCATTTATGGTCAATTGGAGGGACAATCAGTTCCAGAGAGAGTATAATCTACGAATTTCATGACTCTAGGTGACTGGCAATGAGGAGGAAGGTGTTGAGTTGGACAGCAGTCCCAGAACATTAGAAAACATTTAAAAACCTGGAAGATCTACACATATTCCTCTCCTCAGGATATCTACCTCAACTGCACTGAGATACCCTGAACCAAAACAGGATCCAAAGCAACAAGAAGAGCCAAGACAAATAGAGGATGGGAGGACTGGGAGTAAAACTACAGGAGACCTGGACCTGAGACCTACCAGCTACCTACTGGGACAAATCTGGACCTGAGATCTACCAGCTACCTACTGGGACAAATCTGGACCTGAGATCTACCAGCTACCTACTGGGACAAACCTGGACCTGAGACCTACCATCTACCTACTGGGACATACCTGGACCTGAGACCTACCAGCTGCCTACTGGGACAAACCTGGACCTGAGACCTACCATCTACCTACTGGGACAAACCTGGACCTGAGACCTACCATCTACCTACTGGGACATACCTGGACCTGAGACCTACCAGCTACCTACTGGGACAAACCTGGACCTGAGACCTACCAGCTGCCTACTGGGACAAACCTGGACCTGAGACCTACCAGCTACCTACTGGGACAAACCTGGACCTGAGACCTACCATCTACCTACTGGGACAAACCTGGACCTGAGACCTACCAGCTACCTACTGGGACAAATCTGGACCTGAGATCTACCAGCTACCTACTGGGACAAACCTGGACCTGAGAACAACCAGATACCTACTGGGTAAACCTGGACCTGAGAACAACCAGATACCTACTGGGACATACCTGGACCTGAGACCTACCAGCTACCTACTGGGACATACCTGGACCTGAGACCTACCAGCTACCTACTGGGACAAATCTGGACCTGAGATCTACCAGCTACCTACTGGGACAAACCTGGACCTGAGAACAACCAGATACCTACTGGGACATACCTGGACCTGAGACCTACCAGCTACCTACTGGGACAAACCTGGACCTGAGACCTACCATCTACCTACTGGGACAAACCTGGACCTGAGAACAACCAGATACCTACTAGGACAAACCTGGACCTGAGACCTACCAGCTACCTACTGGGACATACCTGGCCTTGGAGCCTGGAGGTGTCAACTCTGAGGTGATGGATGACTGGATCTCAGAGGTGGACTGCAGCACTTCCAATACAATGCTACACCTGATTCCGATATAAACATGCTTCTGAATACATTAAATACATGAATCCATTGCAGTCCTATATTGGTGTTGTGGGATTGACAGTATTAAAAATGTGTAACCACTGATTGACAGTGTTAACAATGTGTAACCACTGATTGACAGTGTTCACAATGTGTAACCACTGATTGACAGTGTTCACAACAGAGATAAAGTAGATATGTAAATACTGTGTTGTTGACTGACTGATTATTGAAGCAGAACAACAGAATTCCTCTGAGCAACTCCTGTGGAGGCCATCTACAGTCAATACAAGCTGTTAGGTTAGCACTGCTGCCCCGTGCAGGTGATAAGAAGGAAGTGTTACTTCAATTGTACTACTGAAATTGATCACTATCAGTCCTCCAACAGGCCAGGTGGAAGTTCATAGACTTCACATACAGCATCATAATAATTACTTTCATACACTCTTATACTCTCTAGATCTCTATTACTCAGATGAGCTATCTGTTGGGACTGAGTCCAATCTGACAGCCTCTGATAGCTTCATGATTTTGGGGTGGCAGGTAGCCTAGCGTTTAGAGCCAGTAACCGAAAGGTTGCTGGATCGAATCCCCGAGCTGACAAGGATTTCAAGAGGATAATTTTTTTTTATGGGCTGGCATATCTAGCCATAAGAGATTCACTTTTAATGCCAAAGTAGATTTTAAAGAGACAAGGTAGAGGTATTTTTCTGCGTAGAGAGAGAAATCGAGCACATCCCTGACCATACTGTGATAAAATGAAGCCTTTCCTCCTCCTTACCCTACAGATCCTTAACGCGCTGGAATTGTTTTTTGTTGTGTCCAGGTGTGGAATTAAAAAAGTTATTCTGGAAACTCAGCACTGTAAAATAAATAACCATGGGAATTCAACTAAAATAATATACAAAAAATAATATTTTGTGTCTATATGTGGCTTTGTGATATTGGTTTCCATGCGTTCCCTCCATTTCCACCCCTGGTTAAGTCTAAAGTTTGCTATTGTTTTCACTTCATTCTTTTTGAATTCATTTAGTCTACCATAGATACACTCATTGGCTAAAACACACAACATGCTCACAACATTCTCACAATTCTGTATTATGATGTCATTCCACAGCCTCATCACATGGCCTTGTGAACTGATGTCTGTCAATGAGGGTTGTTAGTATCATTTTGATAGTTTTGCTAGTTATGTTATGAGCAGGTCTCTCTTGTAAAATAGATTTCATCTCAAAGAATTACCTGTATGAACAAAGACGAAATTAAATGTATAAAATATAAATCTGTCAAAGATGATATGTTACATAACTAGGGTTATTGCTTTTATGTCACATAACATTATCCAAGCAGGCAATTTAATTGGTTACAGTCCTTGCTTTTCTCCTCCCATGTCCTCTTCATCCCAGGTACTATAACTGCTCTGCCCCGGGGGGGGGGGGCTGTCCTGTGGGGTCCCTGCTACCTGCTGTGTGGACCCCCTGGAGAACGGCACGGTGTGGAACTCCCAGTGTGGAGTAGGATCCCAGCAGCTGGATTAGTTCTCTGCCCAGAGCGTCATCTTCCTGGGGGGCTGTCTGGGGGGCATGTCCCGCTGGATAGAGCAGCACACAGGCCTGATAGGAGCCGTGGGTATCGTCCTACTGGGGATTCAGATCATCACTCTGTTCATCATCACACGACTGATGGATAACATCCAGTGCAGTAAAGCTACAAGATAATAACATCTAGTGGAGTAAAGCTACAAGACAACAACATCTAGTGGAGTAAAGCTACAATTTAACATCTGGTGGAGTAAAGCTGAATTGAACATCTGGTGGAGTAAAGCTACAATATAATAACATATAGTGGAGTAAAGCTACAAGATAACATCTAGTGAAGTAAAGCTACAAGATAACATCTAGTGAAGTAAAGCTACAAGATACCTTCTAGTGGAGTAAAGCTACAAGATACCTTCTAGTGGAGTAAAGCTACAAGATACCTTCTAGTGGAGTAAAGCTACAAGATACCTTCTAGTGGAGTAAAGCTACAAGATAATAACATCTAGTGGAGTAAAGCTACAAGATAATAACATCTAGTGGAGTAAAGCTACAAGATACCTTCTAGTGGAGTAAAGCTACAAGATACCTTCTAGTGGAGTAAAGCTACAAGATAATAACATCTAGTGGAGTAAAGCTACAAGATAATAACATCTAGTGGAGTAAAGCTACAAGATAATAACATATAATGGTGTAAAGCTACAAGATAATAACATCTAGTGGAGTAAAGCTACAAGATAATAACATATAATGGAGTAAAGCTACAGGATAATAACATCTAGTGGAGTAAAGCTACAAGACAATAACATCTAGTGGAGTAAAGCCACAAGATAATAACATCTAGTGGTGTAAAGCTACAAGATAATAACATATAATGGAGTAAAGCTACAGGATAATAACATCTAGTGGAGTAAAGCTACAAGACAATAACATCTAGTGGAGTAAAGCTACAGGATAATAACATATAGTGGAGTAAAGCTACCAGATAACATCCATAATGCTAGCTGGACTCTTATTATCACTATGTACTGATGGACAAAATCTGTAACCATGGAAATGTATTATGATGATTACACAGTAAATGTCCTGGCTAGTGTGTTAGTGGAACACTACAATGTACTGGCTAGTGTGTTAGTGGAACACTACAATGTATTGGCTAGTGTGTTAGTGGAACACTACAATGTACTGGCTAGTGTGTTAGTGGAACACTACAATGTACTGGCTAGTGTGTTAGTGGAACACTACAATGTATTGGCTAGTGTGTTAGTGGAACACTACAATGTATTGGTTAGTGTGTTAGTGGAACACTACAATGTACTGGCTAGTGTGTTAGTGGAACACTACAATGTATTGGCTAGTGTGTTAGTGAAACAAGACAATATAGTTGGCAAACAGACTAATGTGAAGTACAGTATAGACACCAAACATGTCTACCATGATATCAGAGATGGAACGTGTCCACTTTGGATTCAGGAGACCACAACAATACAAACCAACAGTCAGGCAGCCTCCAAAATATATTGTTGTTGTTGGACTCTGATCAGTCCAAATTCTGCTGTGATTGATCCAGTTGCAACTAGATCACAGACTCCCTCTGTAAATCCCTCTGTAATTGTATCTGACGACAGACAGAGAAGATTGTGGGTGTTGTAATAGTGCAAGAGAGCAGTCTTCAGTTAGGATTCAGGTAAGATTCAGTTAGGAATCAGTTAGGATTCAGGTAAGATTCAGTTAGGAATCAGTTAGGATTCAGGTAAGATTCAGTTAGGAATCAGTTAGGATTCAGGTAAGATTCAGTTAGGAATTCAACATGAAATTCCATCGGGGACTACGTTGGAAACAAGTTGAATCTATTTAACATGTGAGTCCCTTCTTGTATTGTTGTTAAAGACAGGAAGCTGTAATAGTCTAGAATGTGTCTGCCAACAGAGAGATCTTACCAGTACCAAGACCATCCATCCCTGGAATATCATTTCCAAACCTGAGGAAAACAATCAACATCACTTTGTTATTATAGAACATTATTAGGACAACCATATCATCAACTGTAAACTATCTAAATGGTGTCACTGTTGAGGTTGTATGTCTGAACATGAATTGTATGTTCTAATCAGTATTTCTCCACCAGTGGTGGCTTGTGGGCAAAGATATCAGAGGATCAGCTCATTGTAGTCCATTACATTTCAACATTTAGAATAAGCCTGTACTTCTTCCCCCACCAGCCTCCTCTGTTCTCTACCCACAAAAGCATTGAGTACCACTGAATTACCTTGTATAGAAATCAAATGAATAGTGCTGGAGTCAGGTCTAGAGGTAACACTGTTGACTAGAATAGTGCTGGAGTCAGAGCTAGTGGTAACACCGCTGACTAGAATAGTGCTGGAGTCAGGTCTAGTGGTAACACTGCTGACTAGAAAAGTGCTGGAGTCAGGTCTAGAGGTAACACAGCCGACTAGAATAGTGCTGGGGTCAGGTGTAGTGTTAACACTGCTGACTAGAAAGGACTGGAGTCAGGTGTAGTGTTAACACTGCTGACTAGAATAGTGCTGGAGTCAGATGTAGTGGTAACACTGCTGACTAGAATAGTGCTGGAGTCAGATCTAGTGTTAACACTGCTGACTAGAATAGTGTTGGAGTCAGGTGTAGTGTTAACACTGCTGACTAGAATAGTGCTGGAGTCAGATGTAGTGGTAACACTGCTGACTAGAATAGTGCTGGAGTCAGGTCTAGTGTTAACACTGCTGACTAGAATAGCGCTGGAGTCAGGTGTAGTGGTAACACTGCTGACTAGAATAGTGCTGGAATCAGGGGTAGTGTTAACACTGCTGACTAGAATAGTGCTGGAGTCAGGGGTAGTGTTAACACTGCTGACTAGAATAGTGCTGGAGTCAGATGTAGTGGTAACACTGCTGACTAGAATAGTGCTGGAGTCAGATCTAGTGTTAACACTGCTGACTAGAATAGTGCTGGAGTCAGGTGTAGTGTTAACACTGCTGACTAGAATAGTGCTGGAGTCAGATGTAGTGGTAACACTGCTGACTAGAATAGTGCTGGAGTCAGGTGTAGTGGTAACACTGCTGACTAGAATAGTGCTGGAGTCAGATCTAGTGTTAACACTGCTGACTAGAATAGTGTTGGAGTCAGGTGTAGTGTTAACATTGCTGACTAGAATAGTGCTGGAGTCAGATGTAGTGGTAACACTGCTGACTAGAATAGTGCTGGAGTCAGATCTAGTGTTAACACTGCTGACTAGAATAGTGCTGGAGTCAGGTGTAGTGTTAACACTGCTGACTAGAATAGTGCTGGAGTCAGATGTAGTGGTAACACTGCTGACTAGAATAGTGCTGGAGTCAGGTGTAGTGGTAACACTGCTGACTAGAATAGTGCTGGAGTCAGATCTAGTGTTAACACTGCTGACTAGAATAGTGTTGGAGTCAGGTGTAGTGTTAACACTGCTGACTAGAATAGTGCTGGAGTCAGATGTAGTGGTAACACTGCTGATTAGAATAGAGCTGGAGTCAGGGGTAGTGTTAACACTGCTGACTAGAATAGTGCTGGAGTCAGATGTAGTGGTAACACTGCTGACTAGAATAGTGCTGGAGTCAGATCTAGTGTTAACACTGCTGACTAGAATAGTGCTGGAGTCAGGTGTAGTGTTAACACTGCTGACTAGAATAGTGCTGGAGTCAGATGTAGTGGTAACACTGCTGACTAGAATAGTGCTGGAGTCAGGTGTAGTGGTAACACTGCTGACTAGAATAGTGCTGGAGTCAGATCTAGTGTTAACACTGCTGACTAGAATAGTGCTGGAGTCAGGTCTAGAGGTAACACTGCTGACTAGAATAGTGCTGGAGTCAGATCTAGTGGTAACACTGCTGACTAGAATAGTGCTGGAGTCAGGTGTAGTGTTAACACTGCTGACTAGAATAGTGCTGGAGTCAGATGTAGTGGTAACACTGCTGACTAGAATAGTGCTGGAGTCAGGTGTAGTGGTAACACTGCTGACTAGAATAGTGCTGGAGTCAGATCTAGTGTTAACACTGCTGACTAGAATAGTGTTGGAGTCAGGTGTAGTGTTAACACTGCTGACTAGAATAGTGCTGGAGTCAGATGTAGTGGTAACACTGCTGATTAGAATAGAGCTGGAGTCAGGGGTAGTGTTAACACTGCTGACTAGAATAGTGCTGGAGTCAGATGTAGTGGTAACACTGCTGACTAGAATAGTGCTGTAGTCAGATCTAGTGTTAACACTGCTGACTAGAATAGTGCTGGAGTCAGGTGTAGTGTTAACACTGCTGACTAGAATAGTGCTGGAGTCAGATGTAGTGGTAACACTGCTGACTAGAATAGTGCTGGAGTCAGGTGTAGTGGTAACACTGCTGACTAGAATAGTGCTGGAGTCAGATCTAGTGTTAACACTGCTGACTAGAATAGTGCTGGAGTCAGGTCTAGAGGTAACACTGCTGACTAGAATAGTGCTGGAGTCAGATCTAGTGGTAACACTGCTGACTAGAATAGTGCTGGAGTCAGGTGTAGTGGTAACACTTCTGACTGGATTAGTGCTGGAGTCAGATGTAGTGGTAACACTGCTGACTAGAATAGTGCTGGAGTCAGATGTAGTGGTAACACTGCTGACTAGAATAGTGCTGGAGTCATGTGTAGTTGTAACACTGCTGACTCCAGATCACACACAGACCCCCTAGACATGGGGTTACTAATCCTGCCTCAGCCCCCACTCTCTGTCTCCCTCTCTACCTTACCACCGTAACTGACCTTAAACAATACAATATAAAAAGTACACATGTAAAAAATATAAATACATCTCTGAGATAAAATTTGAAATACATTTGGAAATGTTTAGACATTTTTATTTTAGAACTATATCAAATGAATAGTGACTCATCCAATGACCCCCCTCTGGGCATGCTTTTAAACTGGAGAGTGTAACTCTATTTGAAGTTGCCCCCCCCCCCCCCCACACACACACACAGCTCTGAGAGGAGGTAAAACAACCTCTTAATTTACATGAAGCTATAAATAAGGAGAGGAGGAGGGGAGAAGAGGAGGGGAAGCAGGTGTGTACTGGGGGAGAAAGAGAACAACACATCACTTCCTGTAACTCAGTGTCAGAACTAGAACACGTCCCTGGTGAATGACTCAGATAACTAGAAATAGTAGATATGAAACTATCAGCTGGTCTTTGGGTGGGACTGAAACCAGTGGTCTACAGACAGCTGTTCCTGTTGTAAAGTACATGTAGATCTTTCCTCAGTCATTATTGTTGGTCCTATGTCCTCCTCTGCTGGACATGGGTGTCAGTAAATATGGCAGGTGTTGGGTGGGTAAGCACATGTTGTCCTAGTACTGCATTTGGAGGTAGTGGCTCGGGGACAACTGTACTCTCTGTTGGGTCCGGAGACCAAGGCTATGGAGACCTACATCGAGGACTCCCTAGCTGCAGGGTGTATGCATCCTTCTGCCTCCCCCACCGGCGCAGGTTCTTCTTTGTGGAGAAGGACAAAATCCTGTGCTCGTGCATGGACTCCAGGTGGACATGGTCTGCGACCGGGGTCCTCAGTTCTCGTCCCGGTTCTGGAAGGCGTTCTGCACACTCATTGGGTCGTCGACCAGCCTGTTCCACCCGCAGTCCAACGGCCAATCGGGGAAAGCCAATCAAGACCAATCAAGACCTCAGTCTTCTGAATTGTGTACCCTTGATGTAGTACTTCCTTCAATTGTACAAAAGGGTTTCACTGTTTTTAATGTGTTATTTTATTTTTTACCAGTGATTGCTGCTGTGAAGATGTGTAATAAATTCACATTAGAAAAGTCTATAGTTTAATTAATTACAACAGTGAAATACACCAATTGTAACCTCCTGTACCAGAGTTGTATTCATTAGGACCAGTCCAAGCCTCCTGTACCAGAGTTGTATTCATTAGGACCAGTCCAAGCCTCCTGTACCAGAGTTGTATTGATTAGGACCAGTCCAAGCCTCCTGTACCAGAGTTGTATTCATTAGGACCAGTCCAAGCCTCCTGTACCAGGCTATATTGATTAGGACCAGTCCAAGCCTCCTGTTCTAGGCTATATTGATTAGGACCAGTCCAAGCCTCCTGTACCAGGTTATATTGATTAGGACCAGTCCAAGCCTCCTGTACCAGGCTATATTGATTAGGACCAGTCCAAGCCTCCTGTTCTAGGCTATATTGATTAGGACCAGTCCAAGCCTCCTGTACCAGGTTATATTGATTAGGACCAGTCCAAGCCTCCTGTACCAGGCTATATTGATTAGGACCAGTCCAAGCCTCCTGTACCAGGCTATATTGATTAGGACCAGTCCAAGCCTCCTGTACCAGGCTATATTGATTAGGACCAGTCCAAGCCTCCTGTACCAGGCTATATTGATTAGGACCAGTCCAAGCCTCCTGTACCAGGCTATATTGATTAGGACCGGTCCAAGCCTCCTGTACCAGGCTATATTGATTAGGACCAGTCCAAGCCTCCTGTACCAGGCTATATTGATTAGGACCGGTCCAAGCCTCCTGTACCAGGCTATATTGATTAGGACCAGTCCAAGCCTAGCTCCCGAATGGCACAGTGGTCTAAGGCACTGCATCTCAGTGCTAGAGGCTTCACTACAGATCCTGGTTCAATCCTGGGCTGTATCACAACCGACTGTGATCGGGAGTCCCATAGGGCGGAGCACAATTGGCCCAGCTTCGTCTGTGTTAGGGGAGGGTTTTGCCGATGTAGGTTGTCATTGTAAATAAGAATTTGTTCTTAATTGACTTCGCTAGTTAAATCAAGGTAATATATACTGCTCAAAAAAATTAAGGGAACACTTAAACAACACAATGTAACTCCAAGTCAATCACACTTCTGTGAAATCAAACTGTCCACTTAGGAAGCAACACTGATTGACAATACATTTCACATGCTGTTGTGCAAATGGAATAGACAACAGGTGGAAATTATAGGCAATTAGCAAGACACCCCCAATAAAGGAGTGGTTCTGCAGGTGACCACAGACCACTTCTCAGTTCCTATGCTTCCTGGCTGATGTTTTGGTCACTTTTGAATGCTGGCGGTGCTTTCACTCTAGTGGTAGCATGAGACGGAGTCTACAACCCACACAAGTGGCTCAGGTAGTGCAGCTCATCCAGGATGGCACATCAATGCGAGCTGTGGCAAGAAGGTTTGCTGTGTCTGTCAGCGTAGTGTCCAGAGCATGGAGGCGCTACCAGGAGACAGGCCAGTACATCAGGAGACGTGGAGGAGGCCGTAGGAGGGCAACAACCCAGCAGCAGGACCGCTACCTCCGCCTTTGTGCAAGGAGGAGCAGGAGGAGCACTGCCAGAGCCCTGCAAAATGACCTCCAGCAGGCCACAAATGTGCATGTGTCTGCTCAAACGGTCAGAAACAGACTCCATGAGGGTGGTATGAGGGCCCGACGTCCACAGGTGGGGGTTGTGCTTACAGCCCAACACCATGCAGGACATTTGGCATTTGCCAAAGAACACTAAGATTGGCAAATTCGCCAATCGCAGGTTCACACTGAGCACATGTGACAGACGTGACAGAGTCTGGAGACGCCGTGGAGAACGTTCTGCTGCCTGCAACATCCTCCAGCATGACCGGTTTGGCGGTGGGTCAGTCATGGTGTGGGGTTGCATTTCTTTGGGGGGCCGCACAACCCTCCGTGTGCTCGCCAGAGATAGCCTGATTGCCATTAGGTACCGAGATGAGATCCTCAGACCCCTTGTGAGACCATATGCTGGTGCGGTTGGCCCTGGGTTCCTCCTAATGCAAGACAATGCTAGACCACATGTGGCTGGAGTGTGTCAGCAGTTACTGCAAGAGGAAGGCTTTGATGCTATGGACTGGCCCGCCCATTCCCCAGACCTGAATCCAATTGAGCACATCTGGGACATCATGTCTCGCTCCATCCACCAACGCCACGTTGCACCACAGACTGTCCAGGAGTTGGCGGATGCTTTAGTCCAGGTCTGGGAGGAGATCCCTCAGGAGACCATCCGCCACCTCATCAGGAGCATGCCCAGGCGTTGTAGGGAGGTCATACAGGCACGTGGAGGCCACACACACTACTGAGCTTCATTTTGACTTCTTTTAAGGACATTCCATCAAAGTTGGATCAGCCTGTAGTGTGATTTTCCACTTTAATCTTGAGTGTGACTCCAAATCCAGACCTCCATGGGTTGATAAATTGGATTTCCATTGATTATTTTTGTGTGATTTTGTTGTCAGCACATTCAACTATGTAAAGAAAAAAGTATTTAATAAGATTATTTAATTCATTCAGATCTAGGATGTGTTATTTTAGTGTTCCCTTTATTTTTTTGAGCAGTGTATATATAATTCTCAACAGGGCTGTAACAGGTTAGTAAACGTCATAATGAACACAGTGGCTTGACAACATTCATTACACAAATCAATGAATGACAGGTGCAGACATACGAAGATGACAATCATCATTCTTTTGTCCTTTGCTCCAATGGGTTGAATAAAGTACAGTAAAGTATCTATCTAGATAAGTGATAACCCTGTCTACAATCTAATTATTACAACACTTACCTTTCATGAGGGTGGAAACATGTACCAGATCTTCATCACTCACTGATACAGTAAACGGTTTGGTCAAACTCTCTCTCGCTAGAGTAGAGATAACGAGCTGAACCTGGACATCTCTCTCTCCCTAGAGTAGAGATAACTGGAGCTGAACATGGACATCTCTCTCTCCCTAGAGTAGAGATAACTGGAGCTGAACCTGGACAACTCTCTCTCCCTAGAGTAGAGATAACTGGGGCTGAACCTGGACATCTCTTTCGCCCTAGAGTAGAGATAACTGGAGCTGAACCTGGACATCTCTCTCTCCCTAGAGTAGAGATAACTGGAGCTGAACCTGGACAACTCTCTCTCCCTAGAGTAGAGATAACTGGAGCTGAACCTGGACAACTCTCTCTCCGTAGAGTAGAGATAACTGGAGCTGAACCTGGACATCTCTTTCGCCCTAGAGTCGAGATAACTGGGGCTGAACCTAGACATCTCTTTCGCCCTAGAGTCGAGATAACTGGGGCTGAACCTGGACATCTCTCTCTACCTAGAGTAGAGATAACTGGAGCTGAACCTGGACATCTCTCTCTACCTAGAGTAGAGATAACTGGAGCTGAACCTGGACAACTCTTTCTCCCTAGAGTCGAGATAACTGGGGCTGAACCTGGACAACTTTCTGGTTTACAATAGTGTGTCATTTGTTTGTGATGTTCTAGTCATAAACTGGGAAAAACAAAGATGTCAAGTTTCCAGTTGGATTCCTCCAGTCCCATGGTTATCGCCTGTTATCTGAACAGACTAGTGGATATTATAATGACAGCATTCAGTATTCATATTATAATACACACTACTCTGTCATTATAATATCCACTACTCTGTCATTATAATATCCACTATTCTTCCTGAAGCTGCTTGCGTGCAACGTAAGAGTGTGTATTTACGCAGGAGTCATCATTGTACACAAACAGAAACCTAGCAGGCATAAAATAAATGTGAATGTTTCTGTCTTTCTGGTCCTAATGAGAATATATAAAATGTAGGGGGATGTTCTCTTCTGTACAGTTGAACCAATCCAGTACATGTGGAGGAGTTTTTTAACATCCAAAAGAGGAAATCACATCACAGGATCTCTTTCCATTTCCCCTGAATGTTTCTAACCCCACTGAGGGTGTTGTACCAGAGATGACAGAGAAAGGAGATTCACTGAAAACACACTACTAAGATACAGCTACGACCCCATTGAAGTTTACATTTTACACAATTAAGGTCTGAGTGTGTGTGGTCATAAATGCTTCCTTTTCATCTGAATAAGACCCATTTCTATGTACTGAATACAACCCCTATTACTGTATTCCATTTACTGTACTGTCATATTCTGATCAATATTAAAACATTTACACCTCTCTTCTTCCATCTGGTTGATTAACCTTTATTAGTCACATCTGTCACATTTCATTCAGTGGAATTGAGTTTAAACACAAACAACATTGTTGTGTCAAGAATTTGACAAATAAACATTCTACAGACAACAATATTTACAAACACCAAGAAGCCCAATAACAACAAGATCAGTGATTTGTAAATGAAACCAGGTTTTACAACACAGTGTGGTGATTCATTCTATTAATAAATGACTCTAGTTGACAATGTCTGACAACTTCAATGGTGTTTATTCATGAATATTTACTATCATATGTTTACACACCAGAGAGATATTCTACATTGTTGCTCCAGTGTGTCTTACTGAACATGACGAGAGATATTCTACATTGTTGTTCCAGTGTGTCTTACTGAACATGACTAGAGAGATATTCTACATTGTTGCTCCAGTGTGTCTTACTGAACATGACTAGAGAGATATTCTACATTGTTGTTCCAGTGTGTCTTACTGAACATGACCATTAGAGTGAAACATCATGTTGTGTTTGACACAGAGACCAACTGACACAGGGACACTGAAGAGGTGTCATAAACCCTAAACCCTGGATAGAGGGGCTCAGTGAACGTGGAGGTGAATGTGTGCAGGTGGGTCAGTGTGTCAGAGGAGACTCTGTAGAAGGACAGAGTGCCGGCTGGCCAGTCCAGATACACTCCTACTCTGTGGGGGCTGGAGGAGGGGACGTGTATGGAAATGAGATTATTATTGTGAAAGGCTTTGTAACTGTTGTCATTGCAGAACAGACTCCAGGACTTGTCATTCTGTCCAATCAGACAGTCCATACCCCCTCCTCTCCTGCTGATTCCTTTATATGTCACTCCTATAACAGGCCATCCCCCACTCCTCTCTGCCTCCCAGTAACACCGCCCAGTCAGACCCTCTCTACACAGCACCTGTTCATCATCCTCAAATCTCTCTGGGTGATCAGGATACGGCTGCTCCTCTCTCCTACAAGTCACCTTTCTGTTCTCCTCAGGTGTCTGTTTACTGTGTTTGGGTCCAGTGTGAGATCACAGACATCTGATGGATGAAACCAGACAATATTAGAAATCATCATCATTCACATTAGTATGCTAACTCACTTTTCACTAATTCATTTAATGTAAATGTTTCTAGGTATCAAAAGGAGAAGTTATGGTAATTTGAGAGTTGTTGAATGATCATATGTTATCCTGTATGGTAATATAAAACACACTTATTCTGATTAAATACACACACACACACACACACACACACACACACACACACACACAGCATATTTGTCCAATTGGTGTCTTAACTAGCCTGATAACTCAAACATGTCTGATATGAACATTGACATAAACCTTCTACATACTGGAGTTTCTCCAGTCAGCAGTGTGTTTCCTCCAGTCCAGCAGAGAGCATTCTGACTCCCGAGTCTTCTGGGTGATTGTAGCTCAGGTCCAGCTCTCTCAGGTGTGAGGGGTTTGACCTCAGAGCTGAGACCAGAGAAGCACAGCCTTCCTCTGTGACTCCACAGCCTGCAAAGAGAGAGAAAAAAAAAATCAATAAAAAAATCATGCTGCTATTATTTGGTGGTGTATGGAGTGGCAGTATATTTTTTACAACATTTTAAATGGATGTATCATTATGAAAAATGTCTAATAATCAAAGTACTGCTTGTAGAGAGAAATATAAAACACAAATATTTGAGTAGACTGACCAGACCAGTTTAAAAAGCAGTATCAGTCAAAATACAGAAAGTGAGGTATCAGATTTAGATTGTATTGAGTATACAGTCCACACCATATCTAGTTTGACAGTGAAACTAACATTTTACATTTGGCTCTGCACTCCAGCTGTCAGGGATTTCTTCGTCATTTGACGATATAGCGAAATCATCGTCGGAAGAAGATGACCAATATGCAGCAGAGTTGATATAGTTCATTTTGAACATTTAATAAACTCAAAGTGAACATACAAAAATAACAAAACGAACTCACGAATTACTGACAGTCCTGTTAGGCTCACACATGCTAAACACGAAACAATCTCCCACAAATACACAGACAAACACACCCAACTAATATAGGACTTCCAATCAAAGGCAACACCAAACAGCTGCCTTCAATTGGAAGTCCACCCCAATTAACTCAACATAGAAATAGATACCTAGACTAAACATAGAATTACATAAACAAGGAACAGTGCCCAAAAACCCCGGAATACATAAATCAAATGCCCTTTTTAGAAAAACCCCCACCCCAACCACATAAAACAAATACCCTCTGCCACGTCCTGACCAAACTACAATACCAATTAACCCTTATACTGGCCAGGACGTGACACCAGCATTTTGGATTTGAGATCAAATGTTTCATATGAGGTGACAGTATATAATGTCACCTTTCATTTGAGGGTATTTTCATAAATATCTGTTTCACCGTTTGGAAATGAAGCACTTTATCTATCTTGTCCACCCATTTGAAGAAGTCATAAGGATTCTGACCAATTCACTTACAGTATATTAAAGTAGTAAAAAGTGTATTATTTGGTCCCAAACTCATTGGTTGCATTTGCAGTTTGTTGTGGTTGGGTTATGTTTTGCCCGATAGTAACTGAATTGTGGATGATGATGTAACGGCTGTCTTCGTGAAGAGATGACCAAAACGCAGACGGGATATGAATGCTCATCTGTATATTTAATTAGAATAAAGTGAACACAGAAAACGAAGAACGACAGGTGACAGTTTCACAGGCTATAATGAATACTAGCAGTGCAAAATCACAACCCACAAACCCCAGGTGAAAAACATACTCCTAATATATGACTCCCAATCAGGAACAACAACATACAGCTGTTCCTGATCGCGAGCCACACAGACTAACAAAGAAACAAAACTAGATAAACCATACAACACAAACCATACAACACAAACCCATCTGCCACGTCCTGACCAAAATACTAATACAATACTCCCTCTGCTGGTCAGGACGTGACAGTACCCCCCCTAAAGGTGCAAACCCCGGTTGCACCTTAATAGAAAAACCAAAATCCCCCCCCAAAACAACAAAACAAAAAACAAATACCCCCTAAACAAAAGGGAGGGAAGGGAGGGTGGCTGCCGTCAACGACGGCACTTGTGCTACACCCCCCCTCCCCAACCCACCTACACTGGAGGAGGCTCTGGTTCTGGCCTCCTGTCCTCCCGACTGACGACATAGTCTCTTGGTTCTGGACCGTAGGCAGACTCCCTCAGTTCCGGGTTGTAGGCAGACTCATTAAGTTCAAAGCTGTAGGCAGACTCACACAGTTCATAGTTAACTTCAATCTCACCCGATTCCGGGTCGCGGGCAGACTCACCCAGTTCCGGGTCGCGGACCGTCTCCTCTGGTTCCGGACACTCTGGACGAGGCACTGTTGCCGGACACTCTGGACGAGGCACTGTTGCCGGACACTCTGGACGAGGCACTGTTGCCGGACACTCTGGACGAGGCACTGTTGCCGGACACTCTGGCCTGGTCTGACGCACTGGAAGCCTGATGCGTGGGGCTGGTAGTGGAGGTACCAGCACCTCAGGGCTAGTGCGAGGAGCAGGCTGAGTAGGACTAGGCTGACTCATTGGAAGCTTGATGCGTGGTGCTGGTACTGGACGTGCCAGACTGGAGGTTCGCACTTCCGGGTCAGCACGAGAGGCGGGAACCGGAAAGACTGGGCCATGGAGGCGCACAGGTGGTCTTGACCGCACCTCCTGCACAACCCGTCCTGGCTGGATGGAACTAGTAGCCCTGTACGCGCGGAGTGCTGGTACAGGGCGAACTGGGCTGTGCAGGGGCCTGATGGTTGCAGTGCGTAGAGCGGGAGTAGGGTAGCCTGGTCCTAGGAGGCGTACCGGCAACCAGACGCGCTGCGCAGGCATCCTCCTACCAGGATGGATGCCCACTCTAGCACGGCATCTGCAAGGGGCTGGAATAGCTCGCACCGGACTGTGCGTGCGTATGGGCGAGATTGTGCGCACCTCAGCAAAACACGGTGCCCTCCACTCCATACGCTCCTCCATATAATCACGGGTAGCTGGCTTATGGCTCTTCCTTGGCCCTTCCAAACTACCCGTGTGCCCCCCCCAAAAAAAATTATTGGGGGTGCATCTCCGGCTTCCTCGCCAGTCGTGTTCCCCGGTAGCATTCCCGGTCCTCACCAGCCTTCCTCCACGGGCCCTCTCTGGCCAGAATCTGTTCCCATGTCCATTTCTCTCGATAGTCCTTATAATCCACCTGCTCCTTTCTCCGCTGCTTGGTCTTTGTTTGGTGGGTTGTTCTGTAACGGCTGTCTTCGTGAAGAGATGACCAAAACGCAGACGGGATATGAATGCTCATCTTTATATTTAATTAGAATAAAGTGAACACAGAAAACAAGAAAACGAAGAACCACAGGTGACAGTTTCACAGGCTATAACGAATACTAGCAGTGCAAAATCAACAACCCACAAACCCCAGGAGAAAAACACACTCCTAATATATGACTCCCAATCAGGAACAACGACATTCAGCTGTTCCTGATCGGGAACCACACAGACAAACAAAGAAACAGAACAACTAGATAAACCATACAACACAAACCCACCTGCCACGTCCTGACCAAAATACTAATACAATACTCCCTCTGCTGGTCAGGACGTGACAGATGACTGGATTAATCATCTGTCTAAGTCAGTAGATAACATGTTTTTCAACACATCTAAAATAATCCTGATGATGCCATGATTAAGAAAATCATGTATGAATCATGAATAATAATGAGTGAGAGTTTTAAAGTGGCAACAACATAACATGCTAACCTCTCACCATTACCCTCAAATAAAAGGTAACACACTGTACTGTTGCCTAATATGAAACATTATATCTCAAATCCAAAATGCTGGAGCATAGAGCCACATTTAAAACTGTAAGCTTCACTGTCCAAACACATAGGGTGTGGACTATGTGTGACTGGTAAACACATGTGGATCTGGTGAACAGTTACCACTTGTTGACCAACTACAGAAATACTGACCTCAGAGTCTCCAGTTTACAGTGGGGATTCCCCAGTCCAGCAGAGAGCTGCTTCACTCCTGAATCCTTCAGGTCATTGTTACTCAGATCCAGCTCTCTCAGGTGTGAGGGGTTTGACCTCAGAGCTGAGACCAGAGAAGCACAGCCTTCCTCAGTTACCCCACAGCCTGTCAGCCTGACAGAGAGATAATCATGATTTCACAAAAACACTGTTAATTTAACACCAGTAGTGTAGAAGGACAATGGTTTATTCACTCAAACAACATATAGATTCATCTTCCGTCTACCACAAATGTATGGTCATATTGTTATACTTATGTGAACATCAATGCATTGATTCAATATGTTTATCAATATAGTTTTTCAATATCAGTTCTCTAAACTGAACATTTCTTCCTGATGATTAGTACTTAAATGTCATTTGATGTACTCACAGAGCAGCTCTGGAGGCTTTGACCACTGGCAGCAGCCTCAGAAGACCTTCCTCTGATCTGGAGTATTTCTTCAGGTCAAACACATCCACCTCCTTTTCTGAAGTCAACAACACAAAGACCAGAGCTGACCATTTTGCAGGTGAAAGTTTGACTTCTGAGATACTTCCTGATCTCAGGTAGCTTTGGATCTCCTCCACTAGAGAATGGTCATTCAGTTCATTCAGACAGTGGAACAAATTGATGCACCTCTCTGGAGAGGAATTCTCCCTGATCTTCTCCTTGATGTACTTGACTGTTTCTTCATGGCTCTGTGAGCTGCTTCTTGTCTTTGTCAGTAGACCTCGTAAGTGCTTCTGATTGGACTCCAGTGAGAGGCCCAGAAGGAAACGGAGGAAAAGGTCCAGGTTTCCTGTTTCACTTTGTAAGGCTTTATCCACAGCACCCTTGTAGAAAGTAACTTCAGGCTTGTCTCTGAACAGCGCAGTAAAGTTACTGGAAGTTGATTGAGGTTGGCCATTAGGTTCTCATTGTTGTTGATGAATGACAGGAACACATATACAGCAGCCAGAAACTCCTGAATACTCAGATGCACGAAGCAGTACACCTTGTCAGCCCACAATCCTCTTTAAAGATCTGTGTGCACAATCCTGAGTACACTGAGGCTTCATTGACATCAATGCCAGCCTCTTTCAGGTCTTCTTCATAGAAAATCAGATTGCCAATCACAAGCTGTTGAAAAGCCAGTTTTCCCAGTGACAGAATGCTCTCTTTATTCCAGTGTGGACCTGTCTCTTCTTTCCCAAGATACTTTTCATTCTTCTTTATGGTATAAAACACCACAAGGTGTGTGTACATCTCAGTCAGAGTCTTGGGCATCTCTTTTCTCTTGTGTTTCAGCATGTGTTCAAGGACTATTGCAGAAATCCAACAGAAGACTGGAATGTGGCACATGATGTGGAGGCTCCTTGATGTCTTTATGTGCGAGATGATTCTGTTGGCCAGGTCCTCATCACTGAATCTCTTCCTGAAGTAGTCCTCCTTCTGTGGGTCATTGAAACCTCGTACCTCTGTCACCTGGTCAACACACCCTGAAGGGATCTTATTGGCTGCTGCAGGTCGGGTAGTTATCCAGAGGAGAGCAGAGGGAGGCAGATTTCCCTTGATGAGATTTGTCAGCAGAACGTCCACTGAATTTGACTTTGTGACATCACAACACATCTTGTTCTTATGGAAGTCTAAGGCCAGTCGGCACTCATCCAGACCATCAAAGATTAACAGAACGTTGTACTTGACATAGTTGGAGGTTCTTGATTCTTTGGTTTCCATTGAGAAGTGATTGAGAAGTTAAATTAAAGTGTGTTTTTGTGAAATGAAAATACAAATTGGACATGCTGATTTGCTTTTCCATCAGCCCAGTCCAGAATGAATTTCTGCACAGAGACTGTTTTTTCAACTCCCTTTATCAGCACAGTTCTGATAAGTTTGTCGTGTCCAGTTAAGGGTTTGAAGATGTTGTTACATTTGATTGCAGTCTCTGTTCTTGCTTGTTTCCTGGTTGTTGTCTCAATCTGTCTCAGCTCATGTTCATTATTGACCTCTCCTTTTCCACCCTCTGTGATGTAGAGCTCCGTGTAGATGTTATTGAGAAGTGTTGGGTTTCCTTGTTTAGCGATCCCCTCAAATACACATTGAAACCTCTTCTTTAGATTAGATTTGAGTTCACGTTGGCAAATCACTGCATGCTCATCTGAATGAATTAATAACACAGAGGATATTAATATTACGTCTGTTTTAACCTGTTGGGGCTAGGGGGCAGTATTTGCATGGCCGGATAAAAAACGTACCCGATTTGAACTGGTTACTACTCTTGCCCAGAAACGGGAATATGCACATTATTAGTAGATTTGGATAAAAAACACTCTGAAGTTTCTAAAACTGTTTGAATGGTGTCTGTGAGTATAACAGAACTCATATGGCAGGCCAAAACCTGAGAAGATTCCATACAGGAAGTGCCCTGTCTGACATTTTGTTCTCCTTCTGTGGCATCTCTATCGAAAATACAGCATCTCTGCTGTAACGTGACATTTTCTAAGGCTTCCATTGGCTCTCAGAAGGCGCCAGAAAGTGGAGTGACGTCTCTCCTCTCTCTGGGCGAGAAACACTAGCGTCCCACCTAGCCCATAGAAGTTAATAGAAAATTAAAGGCAACCATTGATGACATACAGTGAGGGAAAAAAGTATTTGATACCCTGCTGATTTTGTACGTTTTCCCACTGACAAAGAAGTTATCAGTCTATAATTTTAATGGTAGGTTTATTTGAACAGTGAGAGACAGAATAACAAAAAAATCCAGAAAAAACGCATGTCAAAAATGTTAGAAAATGATTTGTATTTTAATGAGGGAAATAAGTATTTGACCCCTCTGCAAAACATGACTTAGTACTTGGTGGCAAAACCCTTGTTGGCAATCACAGAGGTCAGACGTTTCTTGTAGTTGGCCACCAGGTTTGCACACATCTCAGGAGGGATTTTGTCCCACTCCTCTTTGCAGATCTTCTCCAAGTCATTAAGGTTTCGAGGCTGACGTTTGGCATCTCAAACCTTCAGCTCCCTCCACAGATTTTCTATGGGATTAAGGTCTGGAGACTGGCTAGGCCACTCCAGGACCTTAATGTGCTTCTTCTTGAGCCACTCCTTTGTTGCCTTGGCCGAGTGTTTTGGGTCATTGTCATGCTGGAATACCCATCCACAACCCATTTTCAATGCCCTGGCTGAGGGAAGGAGGTTCTCACCCAAGATTTGACGGTACATGGCCCCGTCCATCGTCCCTTTGATGCAGTGAAGTTGTCCTGTCCCCTTAGCAGAAAAACACCCCCAAAGCATAATGTTTCCACCTCCATGTTTGACGGTGGAGATGGTGTTCTTGGGGTCATAGACAGCATTCCTCCCCCTCCAAACACGGCGAGTTGAGTTGATGCCAAAGAGCTCCATTTTGGTCTCATCTGACCACAACACTTTCACCCAGTTGTCCTCTGAATCATTCAGATGTTCATTGGCAAACTTCAGACGGGCATGTATATGTGCTTTCTTGTACAGGGGGACCTTGCGGGCGCTGCAGGATTTCAGTCCTTCACAGCGTAGTGTATTACCAATTGTTTTCTTGGTGACTATGGTCCCAGCTGCCTTGAGATCATTGACAAGATCCTCCGATGTAATTCTGGGCTGATTCCTCACCGTTCTCATGATCATTGCAACTCCACGAGGTGACATCTTGCATGGAGCCCCAGGCCGAGGGAGATTGACAGTTATTTTGTGTTTCTTCCATTTGCGAATAATCACACCAACTGTTGTCACCTTCTCACCAAGCTGATTGGCCATGGTCTTGTAGCCCATTCCAGCCTTGTGTAGGTCTACAATCTTGTCCCTGACATCCTTGGAGAGCTCTTTGGTCTTGGCCATGGTGGAGAGTTTGGAATCTGATTGATTGATTGCTTCTATGGACAGGTGTCTTTTATACAGGTAACAAGCTGAGATTAGGAGCACTCCCTTTAAGAGTGTGCTCCTAATCTCAGCTCGTTACCTGTATAAAAGACACCTGGGAGCCAGAAATCTTTCTGATTGAGAGGGGGTCAAATACTTATTTCCCTCATTAAAATGCAAATCAATTTATAACATTTTTGACATGCGTTTTTCTGGACTTTTTTGTTGTTATTCTATCTCTCACTGTTCA
The DNA here is from genome assembly GCF_901001165.1 of Salmo trutta. NCBI lineage: Eukaryota > Metazoa > Chordata > Actinopteri > Salmoniformes > Salmonidae > Salmo > Salmo trutta. The sequence continues at coordinate 38,774,699 of NC_042988.1, read as the reverse complement.
AATAAACCTACCATTAAAATTATAGACTGATAATTTCTTTGTCAGTGGGCAAACGTTCAAAATCAGCAGGGGATCAAATACTTTTTTCCCTCACTGTAGCTCCAGTAAAGTTGAAAACGGCCACTTGGGAAACGAATCAATTAAAGTGAGGAAACTAATCAATTAAAGAGAAATTGCAGGACGGCAGAGGTGAAGTGGAGAAAGTCAAAGTTGCAGGTCCATTATGATATTCTGAGAGCAACTTGGCATGTATAACAAGCCAAATAAAAATTTCAGACGGACACATTTTTCTAACTTGATCACTATTAACCTTGTTGGTTATGTTTACTAAGTGAAATTCAAAGTTTTCTACGTTGTTGACCCCAAATGATGGTGAAACTGATTTCCCGACTGCGGATTGTGCCATTATGCACCACAGATATTTAAAAATATATATATATATATATAACATATCTGCATTAGAATATGTATAGTTTTTGCTCCATTCTGTTAACAGTTTATTTGTGTATTTGTAATGGAAATTTTCATGACTACCTATTTTTCTTCTTTCAGGCTGAGTGAGTGAGTAGAGCTCTGCCAGTGTGAGCTGGAAGCAGTGTCATTGGTCAGGTATATGAGCTGGAAGCAGTGTCATTGGTCAGGTACATGATCCAGAAGCAGTGTCGTTGGTCAGGTACATGAGCCAGAAGCAGTGTCATTCGTCAGGTGCATGCCCTGGCCTTGCACACCCAGCCAGCCTCAGACTGCAGTGGTCTGCTCACTACTCAAGAAGATAACCAGCCTGCAGCTTGAGAGTGGTGTTTCACTGAGGGCCATATGCCTGTCAATCAATTTTCCTCATAGGACACTAAGTAATCCGTTTTATCATCTGATTCTGTACTATGTCTACTTTGTCTGCAGAAGTTCATAACTAAATTCCTGTTTTGATAAACAGATCTGTCATAGAAACCATCTGCTCTGTTAATTTTTTTTACATAATGTTGCTGCTACCGTCTCTTATGACAGAAAACAACTTCTGGACATCAGAACAGCGATTACTCACCACGAAATGGAATAAACTTTTTCCTTTAACGAGTCCGACATGAAGGACAGACTGCTTTCCCAGGAACAGGCCCAAAGAGAAAACTGAGAAAAAGGGGGCGGAGGTCGTGCTGCCTTCTGAGAATTCGTAGCCGATCGAATAAACCCCCACTGCCATCCATTCTATTGGCTAACGTGCAATCATTGGAAAATAAAATCGATGACCAACGAGCAAGATTAAACTACCAACGGGACATTACAAACTGTAATATCTTATGCTTCACTGAGTCGTGGCTGAAAGATGACATACTTAACATACAGCTGTCGGGTTATACACAGTATCGGTAGGATAGAACAGCGGCGTCTGGTAAGACAAGGGGTGGTGGTCTATGTACGTATATTTGTAAACAACAGCTGGTGCAAGATATCTAAGGAAGTCTCAAGGTTTTGCTCGCCTGAGGTAGAGTATCTCATGAAAACCTGTAGACCACAATACCACCACAGATTGATGCTGGCACTAAGACTGCACTCAATGAGCTGTATACCGCCATAAGCAAACAGGAAAACGCTCATCCAGAAGCGGCGCTCCGAGGGACCAGGGACTTTAATGCAGGGAAACTTAAATCCTAATGTCTATCAGCATGTTAAATGTGCAACCAGAGGGAAAAAACTCTAGACCACCACACACAGAGATGCTTACAAAGCTCACCCTCACCCTCCATTTTGCAAATCTGACCATAATTCTATCCTCCTGATTCCTGCTAACAAGCAAAAATTAAAGCAGCAAGCACCAGTGACTCGGTCAATAAAAAAGTGGTCAGATGAAGCAGATGCTAAGCTACAAGACTGTTTAGCTAGCACAGACTGGAATATGTTCAGGGATTCTTCCGAAGGCATTGAGGAGTACACCACAGTCATTGGCTTCATCAATAAGTGCATCGATGATGTCGTCCACACAGTGACTGTTAAGTACACACCTCAACCAGAAGCCATGGATTACAGGCAACATCCACACTGAACTAAAGGGTAGAGCTGCTGCTTTCAAGGAGAGGGACTCTAACCCAGAAGCTTATAAGAAATCCCACTATACCCTCAGACGAACCATCAAACAGGCAAAGAGTCAATACAGGACTAAGATTGAATTGTACTACACCGGCTCTGATGCTCGTCGGATGTGGCAGGGCTTGCAAACCATTACAGACTGCAAAGGGAAGCACAGCCGAGAGCTGCCCAGTGACACGAGCCTACCAGACGAGCTAAACTAGTTATATGCTTGCTTCGAGGCAAATAACACTGAAACATGCATGAGAGCACCAGCTGTTCTGGAAGACTGTGTGATCACGCTCTCAGCAGCCGATGTGAGTAAGACCTTTAAACAGACGGATTACCAGGACGTGTACTGCGAGCATGCGCTGACCAACTGGCAAGTGTCTTCACTGACATGTTCAACCTCTCCCTGTCCAAGTCTGTAATACCAACATATTTTAAGCAGACCACCATAGTGCCTGTGCCCAAGGACACTAAGGTAACCTGCCTAAATGACTACCGACCTGTAGCACTCACGCCTGTTGCCATGAAGTGCTTTGAAAGACTGGTCATGGCTCACATCAACACCATTATCCCAGAAACCCTAGACCCACTCCAATTTGCATACCGCCCCAACAGATCCACAGATGATGCAATCTTTATTGCACTCCGCACTGCCCTTTCCCATCTGGACAAAAGGAACACCTTTGTGAGAATGTTGTTCATTGACTATAGCTCAGCATTCAACACCATAGTGCCCTCAAAGCTCATCAATAAGCTAAGGACCCTGGGACTAAACACCTCCCTCTGCAACTGGATCCTGGACTTCCTAAACGGGCCTCCCCCAGGTGATAAGGGTAGGTAATTTCGGGTTCACCTAGGGGTCATGAAAAGGATTGTATCAAAATGTTTGATGTATTAGAATAATTGATTATTCTTATGTTGTATTAATAGAAGGGGATGGGTTATAAGACCCCTCCTTCCTTACATTTATAGGGTCCTAGACTACAGATTAACAATATATATATTCATTGTAGAGGTTTAGTATTCCACAATTGTTTTTTAGTTCTCTCTCTCTTTCTTATAAAAGGCCCCTCTGAGAATGTGTGACTGTGAAGAAGAAGCTCTGCAGGGGAGTGTAAGAGAAAAGACTAGTCAAACATTCCACAATAAATCAACTTTGGGGAGTGGACGTTTACTGCTAAGTTTTAGATAACACTAAAAGCCATTGTTTATATAGCTTTGTAGGCAGTTTCACCTCAAGGCTCTTTGTGCTCCATTCCCTCAGAGAGCGGGCATGTGAAGATAAGCGCGTTGAGGATGATGTCTTCACTGTCAAGAAGTTCTACTCACATGAGCAGGAACTTATCGTGGAGGTCTTACAACATCACACAGAGCAAGATGGAGTTAGTCTTGGGGCGAGAGCTGTCCTGGCTGGAAAGCTTGATGAGCTCCAGCATGCAGAAGGACAACGTGAATTGTTCAGAAGGGCTTTTATTGAGGGCAGTGGCAGAAACTTTGAAGTGGAGGACATCCAGGAAGTGGATGAGGACAATGACTATGACTATGAAATGTAGAACATGTACATTCTGTTTTCATTTATGTCATTGTATTCCTGCCTCTTTGTTTAAAATGTTATGTTTTATTGCTCTTTTAGGGTTGAAAGAAGCACTCTATGCATCTGTGGACATTTCTGTTCAATTGTTAGATGCAATACAGGCCACTGTTGCATGTCATTTACCCAACGCTCTAACCACTAGGCTACCTGCCACCCCGATTTAGGACCCTTACAGTGGTGAACTTCATTTTGAATAAATAGGCCTATAGGCTTTTAGCTAGGCTTGAATTTACTCATCAGTAAACTTTGGAAACAGCTTGATTGTACTACTTTTAATGATAAGAGTAAGCCCATATCTGATTGATCAGAAGGGTTATGTCCACATGTCAAGCCAACAGGCACTGGGCGAGAGCTTAAAATGCTTCAGTTTTTACAATCTGAACACCTGAATCACTACATGGACTAGGGTTGAATATACTCATCCTATAGGCCAGGCTACACATATTCATATACAGCATATCACTACATGGACTAGGGTTGAATATACTCATCCTATAGGCCAGCCTATACACGCGTACAAGGTCATACAGATTTTAGGTTTTAGGTCAGAGGCATGGTGCTGAGGTGTTGACTCACTTGAAGCTAACTGCTGTGTTTTTGAGTGACCAGAGATAGAAGGGAGTTCTGTATTACCATTTGAACTCTGACTCTCATATCTGCTGCCCATGAAACAGGTTTAAAGGGCTCTATTCAAGCCGCATCACTGAAGTTAAGCTTTACAGCGTGATTGACATTTAAGGAATGTTCCTGCTTTCACGGAGACTGTATTCACGGTAAACGCTGCATATGTCGTATCAATCTGAAATAGGGCTGTCCCGAGCCATAGCATTAACCAGCATCCAAGAGGATACTTCCATGGGCTTGGAGGTAAAGCAGCTGGAAGAGCGGGCGACATCCAACAACATGATCCTGAATGGGAAAAAGGTCTGTGGAAATTAAATCTAAAGACCATCCGCAATCTGTACCACTGATAGAGGACAGGAAGTACCAGTGGTAACAACAACTAAGTATTTTGGTTTTCATCTAGACTCTAACCTCAGTGGTGACACACATGTGGGGCAGTCAGTGAGGAAGGCCTCAAAATTGAATATCTGGTCACAGTCTATACTACACTGGTCAGGCCTTGTCTGGAATATGGTGGAGTGCTGTTGGTTGGATGCAGTAATATAGTGGAGTGCTGTTGGTTGGATCCAGTAATATGGTGGAGTGCTGTTAGCTGGATGCAGTAATACGGTGGAGTGCTGTTAGTTGGATGCAGTAATATGGTGGAGTGCTGTTAGCTGGATGCAGTAATACGGTGGAGTGCTGTTAGCTGGATGCAGTAATACGGTGGAGTGCTGTTAGCTGGATGCAGTAATATGGTGGAGTGCTGTTAGCTAGATGCAGTAATACGGTGGAGTGCTGTTGGTTGGATGCAGTAATACGGTGGAGTGCTGTTAGCTGGATGCAGTAATATGGTGGAGTGCTGTTAGCTGGATGCAGTAATATGGTGGAGTGCTGTTGGTTGGATGCAGTAATATTGTGGAGTGCTGTTGGTTGGTGTAACGCCCTGGCCATAGAGAGGGGTTTTTTGTTCTTTATTTTGGTTAGGCCAGGGTGTTACATTGGGTTCTATGTGCATTTTTCTATGTTGGTTTGTTTCATTGATTTTGGCCATGTGGCTTCCAATCAGGCACAGCTGTAGAGTGTTGTTGCTGATTGGGAGTCACACATAAGTGGCTGTTTTTCTGTTGGAGTTTTGTGGGTAATTGTTTCTGTTAGTGTTTTGCACCTGACAGGACTGTTTGGCTGTCGGTTTTCTTATTTTTGTATAGTGTTCTTTCGTCTATTAAATATTCAATGATGAACACTAACTCCGCTGCACCTTGGTCTACTCTCTCTCACGACAGCCGTTACAGAATTACCCACCACAAAAAGACCAAGCAGCGGAGAAGAGGGCAGATGGAAGTCAAGGAGGACTATAGGAAGCAGCGCACTCGGGAGGAGATGGCATCCTGGTCGCTGGAGGTGTTGGAGTCAAGGCTTGACTGGACATGGGAGCAATTGCTGGACCACTGTGACAACCTGCCTGGGAGGCAGGTAGAGCCCGAGAGGCAGCCCCAAATATTTTTTTGGGGGGGGGCACACGGGGAGTGTGGCAGAGTCAGGTTGGAGACCTGAGCCAGCTCCCCGTGCTTACAGGAGGCAACGTAGTACTGATCAGGCACCGTGTTATGCAGTAAAGCGCACGGTGTCCCCAGTACGCGTGGAGAGCCCGGTGCGTTACATCCCAGCTCCTAACATCTGCCGGGGGAGATTGGGCATCGAGCCAGGACGGGTTGTGCAGGCCGTGCGCTCTAGACCTCCAGTGCGTCTTCAGGACCTGTGCCTGCGCCCAGAACCAGGCCTCCTGCATGTCTCACCAGCCTGGTGAATCCTGTGCCGCCTCCACGGACCAGGCCTCCAGTGGGTCTCCCCATCCTGGTCAGTCCTGTGCCTGCTCCACGGACCAGGCCTCCAGTGGGTCTCCCCCATCCTGGTCTCTCCTGTGCCGCTTCCACGGACCAGGCCTCCAGTGGGTCTCCCCATCCTGGTCAGTCCTGTGCCTGCTCCACGGACCAGGCCTCCAGTGGGTCTCCCCCATCCTTGTCTCTCGTGTGCCGCTTCCACGGACCAGGCCTCCAGTGGGTCTCCCCATCCTGATCTCTCCTGTGCCTCCTCCACGGACCAGGCCTCCAGTGGGTCTCCCCATCCTGGTCTCTCCTGTGCCGCCTCCATGGACCAGGCCTCCAGTGGGTCTCCCCATCCTGGTCTCTCCTGTGCAGCCTCCACGGACCAGGCCTCCAGTGGGTCTCCCCATCCTGGTCTCTCCTGTGCCGCCTCCTAGGACTAGGCCTCCAGTGGGTCTCGCCAGTCCAGAGCCGCCAGAGCTGTCCGCCAGTCCGGAGCCGCCAGAGCTGCCCGCCAGTCCGGAGCCGCCAGAGCTGCCCGCCAGTCCGGAGCCGCCAGAGCCGCCCGCCAGTCCGGAGCAGTCAGAGCCGCCCGCCAGTCAGAAGCCGCCAGAGCCGCCCGCCAGTCCGGAGCCGCCAGAGCAGCCCGCCTGTCCGGAGCCGCCAGAGCCGCCCGCCTGTCCGGAGCCGCCAGAGCCGCCCGCCTGTCCAGAGCCGCCCGCCTGTCCGGAGCCGCCAGAGCTGCCCGCCTGTCCTGAGCCGCCAGAGCCGCCCGCCAGCCCGGTGAGCCGCCGCTGTAGAAGGCCCACCCAGACCCTCCCCTTCAGAGTCAGGTTTTGCGGCCGGAGTCCGCACCTTGGGGGGGTACTGTAACGCCCTGGCCATAGAGAGGGGTTTTTTGTTCTTTATTTTGGTTAGGCCAGGGTGTTACATTGGGTGGGCGTTCTATGTGCATTTTTCTATGTTGGTTTGTTTCATTGATTTTGGCCGAAAAACAGGCACAGCTGTAGAGTGTTGTTGCTGATTGGGAGTCACACATAAGTGCCTGTTTTTCCGTTGGGGTTTTGTGGGTAATTGTTTCTGTTAGTGTTTTGCACCTGACAGGACTGTTTGGCTGTCGGTTTTCTTATTTTTGTATAGTGTTCTTTCGTATATTAAATATTCAATGATGAACACTAACTCCGCTGCACCTTGGTCTACTCTCTCTCACAACAGCCGTTACAGTTGGATGCAGTAATATGGTGGAGTGCTGTTGGTTGGATGCAGTAATATGGTGGAGTGCTGTTAGCTGGATGCAGTAATATGGTGGAGTGCTGTTGGTTGGATGCAGTAAAAAGCAGCAGGCCCAACTAGACAGGGTGCAGAGGGCCTTGAGGATCATCTCCAGAGGTGGAGCAGTCTAACCACAGCTCCCCTCACTGCAGAGCAGGCGAGAGCAAGCTGCAGTGCATCTGGTGAAGGACATGCACACTCTTGACCATCCACTGAATGACCTGCTAATTTTGAAATTATTAGTTGTGTAAATCCTGCATTTCTTAAGTTTTATCTGTGAGCAAGAATAAATAAACTGAAACTCAAACATGATTAAAGGAGCCCAAGGCACCTTGATTACATAGATCACACAGAGGAGAGGTTATGATTTTCATTAAATGATGTTTTCTTGGTGGAAGGTTTAGCCTGTGTATGAGATTACAATGTATCAGCTGGTGATTAGGATTGTTAGATGAACCCAGTATGTTCCTGATGAACTCAACTGGTAAGTCTCTTTAGCAGCTAGTTCCATGGACACACTGATTTCAATGTCCTTCACCAAGGTCAGATGACTTTCAGTCAACAGTCTCTTTTGTGCAGCTTCACTCCGTAGCCCACATGCTAGTCTGTCTCTAATGATGTCATTTAGAACAGCATTAAACTCACTGTGTTCTGATAGTTTATTTAATGTGGCAGCAAACATTGGTACTGATTCTCCCTCTTCCTGATGTCTCCTGTGGAACCTGAACCTTTCAGCGTTAACTAGTGGTTCTGGTGAAAAATGTCCTTTAAGTATCTCCACAATATCCCCATACGTCTTATTACCTGTTCTGTCTGGCTGTAGCAGGCTGCCTAGTAAATTACATGTCACAAAAAAATGGAGGCACAATGTTATCCTCATCAATGTCCTTTGCAAGAACAAAATATTCAAACCGTTCTATATATGAGCTCCATTTCTTAATACTTTCATCAAACTGTCCAATGTTTCCAACAATTGCAATCCTTTTTCGTTTCTCAATAGGCTCCTGATTGTCACTCACTTCAATATTGTCCTCAGTCACAGCAACATTTTCCTCAGTCACAGCAACATTTTCCTCAGTCACAGCAACATTTTCCTCAGTCACAGTAACATTTTCCTCAGTCACAGTAACATTTTCCTCAGTCACAGTAACATTTCCCTCAGTCACAGCAACATTTTCCTCAGTCACAGCAACATTTCCCTCAGTCACAGTAACATTTTCCTCAGTCACAGTAACATTTCCCTCAGTCACAGCAACATTTTCCTCAGTCACAGCAACATTTTCCTCAGTCACAGCAACATTTTCCTCAGTCACAGCAACATTTTCCTCAGTGATCTTCATTCACTTCACTCATTGACGTTTGCTCATTTAGCAGTTTTTACTTCCAAAGTTTGTCTTGAAAAGTTGAATAAATGTCCTTTCCTTTACTCTTTCCTCCCTTTTTAATCACGTTGTTTTCCCGCTCTGACGTCAGTCTCAAGTCCTTTTCTGCCGTCCATGACGATGTTAACGCTTTCTTAGGTAGCTCGACTATGCACCTGCCTCTGCTAGCAATACACTGTGCTAACATTAGCCAATACTGTACCACAGAAAATAACAGTTTAAACAGTTGTATAAACCAACTTCTTCCAGACAGAATAGTTCCTGTAGATTCAGACTTACTCGTCACCAATCTTTTGTTATGTCTCGTGGGTTTCATAACCACGTCTGTATAACAATTAAATAATGATGAGACGGGAGACAGGAATCAGTTTAACCATTTATCTGGAACGTGATCATCTCAACACATACAAACCCCATGATGCTCTGTGGCACAACCCCAATATACAACCCCAAGCAGACATGGACAGTGAGACGATGTGAGGAGGTCAGGGGTCAAACACTAGATCAGGACCTGGTAGAAATGGCAGGGCTGGAAATAGAGACAGAGACACATTCTGTGGCTGGCTCAGACCTGACCTGAGAAACCCAAACAGAAGATGCCATAGCAAAGTCCTGGCCAGTAGGCTATATGGGATTTCCTTTCATCAACATCCACAACATTGACATGAGGCATCTGTCAATAACAAGTTACTACCATTTAGTGAAAGGATGGAATGACTTAGTGTTACTACCATTTAGTGAAAGGATGGAATGACTTAGTGTTACTACCATTTAGTGAAAGGATGGAATGACTTAGTGTTACTAACATTTAGTGAAAGGATGGAATGACTTAGTGTTACTAACATTTAGTGAAAGGATGGAATGACTTAGTGTTACTAACATTTAGTGAAAGGATGGAATGACTTAGTGTTACTACCATTTAGTGAAAGGATGGAATGACTTAGTGTTACTACCATTTAGTGAAAGGATGGAATGACTTAGTGTTACTACCATTTAGTGAAAGGATGGAATGACTTAGTGTTACTACCATTTAGTGAAAGGATGGAATGACTTAGTGTTACTACCATTTAGTGAAAGGATGGAATGACTTAGTGTTACTACCATTTAGTGAAAGGATGGAATGACTTAGTGTTACTAACATTTAGTGAAAGGATGGAATGACTTAGTGTTACTACCATTTAGTGAAAGGATGGAATGACTTAGTGTTACTACCATTTAGTGAAAGGATGGAATGACTTAGTGTTACTAACATCATATCAATAAAGAGAGTTGCACACAGCGAATCAATTATAAGCTATAAAAATAATGTGCAGACTAACGGCGAATAAACTATAGACTTTAAAAATAAAGAGAATCGCACATTCCATATATAAACTCCCAGTCATTTATTGGGTAAATCACCAATGTTTCGGCAAGGGACAGTGTTAAATGACTGGGAGTTTATATATGGAGTGTGCGACTCTCTTTATTTTTAAAGTGTGTAGTTTATTCGCCGTTAGTCAGCACCTTCACACAAAATCATTTTTCTGGGTGTGCGCCAGCTCATGTTTTATATTCTATTAACATCATATCAAACATAAAACATTTAGAACTGCTCTTTTTTATCATACTGAACTAAAATATAGACGCAACAATTTCTAAGATTTTACTGAGTTACAGTTCATATGAGGAAATCAGTCAATTAAAATAAATACATTTGGCCCTAATCTATGGATTTCACATGACTGGGAATATTCCATTTTCTAGCAACAGCTCTGTTGGACATTCCTGCAGTCAGCATGCCAATTGCATGCTCCCTCAAAACTTGAAACATCTCTTGCATTGTGTTATGTGACAAAACTGCGCATTTTAGAGTGGCCTTTTATTGTCCCCAGCACAAGGTGTACCTTTGTAATGATCATGCTGTTTAATCAGCTTCTTGAAATGTCACACCTGTCAGGTGGATGGATTATCTTGGCAAAGGAGAAATGCTCACTAACAGGGATGTAAAACTTCTAATCTTTTTGTGCATATGGAAGATTTTTGGGATGTTTAATTTCAGCTCATGAAACATGGGACCAACACTTTACATGTTGCCTTCATATTTTTGTTCAGTGTATTTACAGGAATAAACTGGCCCAAACTGGTGTGTGTGTGTGTGTGTCCAGTGTGTGTGTCCAGTGTGTGTGTACGTGTGTGTGTGTATCCAGTGTGTGTCCAGTGTGTGTGTGTGTGTATGTGTGTCCAGTGTGTGTGTGTGTGTGTATGGGTGTCCAGTGTGTGGGTGTCCAGTGTGTGTCCAGTGTGTGTCCAGTGTGTGTGTGTGTCCAGTGTGTGTGTGTGTGTGTGTGTGTGTGTGTGTGTGTGTGTGTGTGTGTGTGTGTGTGTGTGTGTGTGTGTGTGTGTGTGTGCATCTGAACCATTCTCACAGGGTTCAGGATCACGGAAAGAGACAGACACAGAGTTACCATGGTTTTGATTTACAGGAATAACCTGGTCCAACCCGGTGTGTTATTCCACGTATTTAAACGTCATATTCTGATCAAACATAAAACACAGGATTAGAGGGAAACATCATGTTGTGTTTGACACAGGGACCACCTGGCACAAGGACACTGAGGAGTCATCACAAACACTAAACCCTGGATAGAGGGGCTCAGTGAATGTAGTGTGGAATGTGTAACGGTGGGTCAGTGTGTCAGAGGAGACTCTGTAGAAGGACAGAGTGCCGGCTGGCCAGTCCAGATACACTCCTACTTTGTGGGATCTGGAGGAGGGGACGTCTATGGTAGTGAGATAATTATTGTGCCTGGCTGTGTAACTGTTGTCAGAGCAGAACAGACTCCAGGACTTGTCATTCTGTCCAATCCCACAGTCATTAATCCTTCCTCTCCTGCTGATTCCTTTATATGTCACTCCTATATCAGCCCATCTCCCACTCCTCTCTACCTCCCAGTAACAGCGCCCAGTCAGACCCTCTCTACACAACACCTGTTCATCATCCTCAAATCTCTCTGGGTGATCAGGATACGGCTGCTCCTCTCTCCTGCAGGTCACCTTTCTGTTCTCCTCAGACAGAGAGAGGTGTCTGTTTACTGTGTTTGGGTCCAGTGTGAGATCACAGGCATCTGATGGATGAAACCAGACACAATATTAGAAATCATCATCATTCACATTAGAATGTTAACTCACTTTTCACTAATTAATTTAATGTAAATGTTTATAGGTATCAAAAGGAGAAGTTAAGGTAACTTGAGACTTGTTGAATGATCATATGTTATCCTGTATGGTAATATAAAACACACTTATTCCATTAATTACACACAAACACCTGTACGCATCATGAACACACACACACACACACACACACACATCCTGAACACACACACACACACATTTCTAATGTAACACGAACAAGACACACACATTGTCAAAGCAACTGTTTCTAAACTCTGGTGTCCCTGATTTCTGCTTCTGTAGAATTACAGATTATATTTAATGTGACCAAGTAAGAAATGATGGTGGTCTTTGACTTGACTTAACCTGAATTAAGACTTATTCTTAGTCATATTCTTCACATCATTCAACACTCACATTTTCTAAGCCCAGGTTTCATTGTGTTCTCTCCACCATGATCCACACTGTAGTGGTAAGCAGAAGAACAGACAGTCATTGAGTGATATACATGAACTCACACACACGCACACACAGTCAGCATGTAACTTAATCCAACCTATCTAAGGGGTTAGGCTAAATGTGGAAGACACATTTCAGTTGAATGCATTCAGTTGAATAACTGACTCCGTATCCCCCTTTCCCTTTTGCCAATTGGTGGTAAGAAAGTTTGTCTTAACTAGCCTGATAACTCAAACATGTCTGATATGAACATTGACATAAACCCTCTACATACTTGAGGTTCTCCAGTCTGCAGTGTGGATCCTCCAGTCCAGCAGAGAGCATTCTGACTCCTGAGTCTCCTGGGTGATTGTAGCTCAGGTCCAGCTCTCTCAGGTGTGAGGGGTTTGACCTCAGAGCTGAGACCAGAGAAGCACAGCCTTCCTCTGTGACTAGACAGCCTGACAGCCTGCATAGAGTAAAATCATTTAAAAACCACAATGCTATTCTTTTCTTTAGATAGATCAGTGTCCTGAAACCTGCCATATCTATTCATAAATGAATGTATCATTATTATAAATGACAAATTATCAAAGTATTGCTTGAAGAGTGTAAAATATAAATAACAAACTATTTGAGTAGACTGGCCAGACCAGTTTAAAAAGCGGTATCAGTCAAAAGACAGACAGTGAGGTATCAGATTTAGATTGTATTGAGTATACAGCCCACACCATATCTCACTGGTCACCCCCAAAGCCAATTCTTCCTTTGGCCGCCTTTCCTTCCAGTTCTCTGCTGCCAAAGACTGGAACGAACTGCAAAAATCACTGAAGCTGGAGACTCATATCTCCTTCACTAGCTTTAAGCACCAGCTGTCAGAGCAGCTCACAGATCACTGCACCTGTACATAGCCCATCTGTAAATAGCCCATCCAACTACATCATCCCCATACTGTATTTATTTATTTATCTTGCTCCTTTGCACCCCAGTATCTCTACTTGCCCATTCATCTTCTGCACATCTACCATTCCAGTGTTTCATTGCTATATTGTAATTACTTCGCCACCATGACCTATTTATTGCCTTACCTCCCTTATCCTACCTCATTTGCTCACATTGTATATAGACTTTTTCTACTGTATTATTGACTGTATGTTTGTTTATTCCATGTGTAACTTTGTGTTGTTGTATGTGTCGGACTGCTTTGCTTTATCTTGGCTAGGTCGCAGTTGTAAATGAGAACTTGTTCTCAACTGGCCTACCTGGTTAAATAAAGGTGAAATAAATTAAATTAAATAAAAATATATTTTGACAGTGAAGCAACATTTTAAATTTGGCTCTATACTCCAGCATTTTGGATTTCAGATCAAATGCTTCATATGAGGTGACAGTATATAATGTCACTTTTTATTTGAGGTTATTTTCATACATATCTGTTTCACAGTTTAGAAAAATAAAAGCACTTCATGTATCTAGTCCCCCCATTTGAAGAAGTCATAAGTATTCTGACCAATTCACTCAAAGTGTAATAAAGTAATAAAAATGTAGCATTTGCTCCCATATTCGTTGAAAGCGATGACTACATCGAGCTTGTTTTGACTGTGTTTTGGGTGTGTGTCCAGTGTGTGTGTATCCAGTGTGTGTGTGTCCAGTGTGTGTGTGTGTGTGTGTGTGTGTGTGTGTGTGTGTGTGTGTGTGTGTGTGTGTGTGTGTGTGTGTGTGTGTGTGTGTTTGAGTCCAGTGTGTATGTGTGTGTGAGTCCAGTGTGTATGTGTGTGTGTCCAGTGTGTCCAGTGTGTCCAGTTTGTCTCTGTGTGTGTGTGTGTGTGTGTGTGTGTGTGTGTGTGTGTGTGTGTGTGTGTGTGTGTGTGTGTGTGTGTGTGTGTGTGTGTGTGTGTGTGTGTGTGTGTGTGTGTGTGTGTGTGTGTGTGTGTATGTTCATTAAGTGATACACGTGAACATACATAACCACAGATACACACACTTCATTCGTCATAAACACACACACACACACTTAATTTGTGATTATTCAAACACATATGGTGTACTGCATATGTATATATACAAATAATTTTCGCTTCTTCAAATAGATACAAATAGATACAAATGGGAGAACTAGATACTTAAAAGGGCTTTCATTTCTAAACAGTAAAACAGATATATATGAATACCTTCAAATAAAAGGTTAGATACTCTGTACTGTCGCTTAATATGAAACATTCTATCTCAAATCCAAAATGCTGGAGCACAGAGCCAAATTTAAAACTGTTAACTTCACTGTCCAAACACATATGATATGGACTATGTTTGCCTGTTAAACACAAGTGGATCTGGTGGAGTTATCACTTGTTGACCAACTACAGGAATACTGACCTCAGAATCTCTAGTTTACAATGGGGATTCCCCAGGCCAGCAGAGAGCAGCTTCACTCCTGAATCCTTCAGGTCATTGTTATTCAGGTCCAGCTCTCTCAGGTGTGAGGGGTTTGACCTCAGAGCTGAGACCAGAGAAGCACAGCCTTCCTCTGTGACTCCACAGCCTGACAGCCTGCAAAGAGTAAAATCATTTAAAAACCACAATGCTATTCTTTTCTTTAGATATATCAGTGTCCTGAAACCTGCCATATCTATTCATAAATGAATATATCATTATTATAAATGACAAATTATCAAAGTATTGCTTGAAGAGAGAAAAATATAAATAAACTATTTCAGTAGACTGGCCAGACCAGTTTAAAAAGCGGTATCAGTCAAAAGACAGACAGTGAGGTATCAGATTTAGATTGTATTGAGTATACAGCCCACACCATATCTCACTGGTCACCCCCAAAGCCAATTCTTCCTTTGGCCGCCTTTCCTTCCAGTTCTCTGCTGCCAATGACTGGAACGAACTGCAAAAATCACTGAAGCTGGAGACTCATATCTCCCTCACTAGCTTTAAGCAGCAGCTGTCAGAGCAGCTCACAGATCACTGCACCTGTACATATCCCATCTGTAGATAGCCCATCCAACTACCTCAACCCCATACTGTATGTGTGTGTGTTCATTAAGTGATACACGTGAACACACTTCATTCGTCATAAACACACACACACACACACACAAACTTAATTTGTGATTATTCAAACACATATGGGGTACAGCATATGTATATATACTAATAATTTTGACTTCTACAAATAGATACAAATAGATACAAATGGGAGAACTAGATACTTAAAGGGCTTTCATTTCTAAACAGTAAAACAGATATTTATGAATACCTGTCACGATTCCCACCGACGGAGGCGCCCCCTCCTGCTCGGGTGGCGCTCGGCGGTCGTCGTCACCGGCCTATTAGCTACCACCGATCCCCTTTTGGTTTTCCCTTTTTTTGGTTTTGGGCACCTGTGGCCAATTAGCTATTAGAGGGGGTATTTAGTTTAGCTGGGCCGTCCGTTGTTTGTGCGGGATTCATTTTGTTCATTGACGACGTGTTGTTCGTCGGCTTTACCTGGTCGCCTTTTTGTATTTATTCCCTATGTTTGGGAACTTTTGTTTATTCTCCAGTGTTATTAAAAACACCACTCCCTGTGTTCGCTGCTTCCTGCGCCTCATTCCTCCTACACGACTACCGAAGCCATTACAGAATCCCGCACCACTGAAAAAGGCATGGAATCAGCGGGAGCAGCGGGCACTCCTCTTCTCTCGATGGAAGAACGTGTGCTTCACCACACTACGGTCCTACACCGCATCGGATCGGCGATGGACCAGATGATGGAGAGGATGGACCGATGGGAGAGAAGTGGAATCCTCTCTCCACCTCCACCTCCTCCGATACAGCCACCTTCGCCTCCTACTACGTCTGGCACTGGCGCGCTTCGTTTGGCGCTCCCAAGGGAGTACGATGGGGCGGCGGCTGGGTGCCAGGGGTTTTTGCTCCAGCTTGAGCTGTACCTGGCCACCGTCAGACCTGCTCCCACAGGAGAGGATAGCGTGAGTGCCCTCGTTTCCTGCCTGACGGGCCGGGCTCTGGAATGGGCTAATGCGGTCTCGAACAGCCCAGACTCGGCAAGGGACCACTACCCAGAGTTTACCCGCCGCTTTTGGGCCGTGTTCGACCACCCTCCAGAAGGAAGAGCGGCGGGTGAACGGCTGTTCCACCTCAGGCAGGAGACGAGGAGTGCTCAGGACTTCCCGCTGGAGTTCAGGACCTTGGCTGCTGGGGCGGGGTGGAACGACAGGGCCCTCATAGACCACTACCGCTGCAGTCTCCGGGCGGACGTCCGCAGGGAGCTGGCCTGTCGGGACACAGCTCTGTCCCTGGACGAGCTGATAGACATGTCCATACGTCTCGACAATTTGCTGGCTGCCCGCGGGCATTCGGAGAGGGTCCTGCCCGTTCCACCCCCGTGCACCCCCGCCCCTACCCCTATGGAGGTAGGGGGGGCCGTGCAAAGGGGCACCGAAGGAGGTGGCTCCTCCTGCACCAGCTGTGGTCGGAGAGGACACACGGCCGACCGGTGCTGGAGGAGCCAGTCTGGGAGTCGAGAAGGCAGGCAGAACACTTCTCGGTCACCTCAGGTGAGTCAGCACCAGACTCGCCCAGAACCCCCTGTTGGTCACGTGTTTTTACCTGTTTTGTTTACCAAATTTTTTCCCTCTTCCCAGCATAGGGCGCTAGTCGATTCAGGCGCAGCTGGGAACTTTATGGATCGTGGACTTGCCAATAAGCTGGGCATTCCGCGGGTGCCGTTAGATTCCCCCTTCCCGGTGCACTCCCTAGATAGCCGACCATTAGGGTCAGGGCTAGTCAGGGAGTCTACGGTGCCACTGGACATGGTAACGCAGGGGAATCATAAGGAACGCATTAGTTTTTTCCTTATTGATTCGCCTGCGTTTCCGGTGGTGCTGGGGGTCCCCTGGCTGGCTGGTCACAATCCCCGTATTTCGTGGAAACAGGGGGTTCTCCAGGGGTGGTCAGAGGAGTGTTCAGGGAGGTGTCTAGGAGTTTCCATAGGTGCCACGTCGGTGGAAAGTCCAGACCAGGTGTCCACCGTGCGCATTCCCCCTGAATACGCTGATTTGGCGATCGCTTTTTGTAAAAAGAGGGCGACTAAATTACCACCTCATCGACAGGGGGATTGTGCGATAGATCTCCAGGTTAACGCTGCGCTTCCCAGGAGTCACGTGTACCCCTTGTCACAGGAGGAGACGGCGGCTATGGAGACATATGTCACGGAATCCCTGGGACAGGGGTACATTCGGCCCTCCATCTCACCCGCTTCCTCGAGTTTCCTTTTTGTGAAGAAAAAGGAGGGAGGTCTGCGTCCGTGCATTGATTACCGAGGTCTAAACGCTATCACGGTGGGATTTAGTTACCCAATACCTCTCATCGCTACGGCGGTGGAATCATTTCACGGAGCACAGTTCTTCACAAAACTGGATCTCAGGAGTGCGTATAATCTGGTGCGTATCAAGAAGGGAGACGAGTGGAAAACCGCCTTTAGTACCACATCAGGCCATTATGAGTACCTCGTCATGCCGTATGGGTTGAAAAATGCTCCAGCTGTCTTTCAATCCTTTGTTGACGAAATTCTCAGGGACCTGCATGGGCAGGGCATGATAGTCTATATCGATGACATTCTGATATATTCCGCCACCCGCTCCGCGCATGTGTCCCTGGTGCGCAAGGTGCTTGGTAGACTGCTGGAGCATGACCTATACGTTAAGGCTGAGAAGTGTGAGTTTTCCAAATGAGCCGTCTCCTTTCTGGGTTATCGCATTTCCACCACGGGGGTGGTGATGGAGTGTGACCGCGTTAAGGCCGTGCGTAATTGGCCGACTCCAATCACGGTGTAGGAGGTGCAGCGGTTCTTAGGCTTTGCCAATTACTACCGGAGGTTTATCCGGGGTTTTGGCCAGGTAGCGGCTCCCATTACCTCACTGCTGAAGGTGGGGCCGGTGCGTTTGCGATGGTCGACGGAGGCGGACGGAGCCTTCAAGAATTTGAAGACGCTGTTCACCGACGCACCCGTGTTGGCGCACCCGGACCCGTCTTTAGCGTTCATAGTGGAGGTGGATGCATCCGAGGCTGGGGTGGGTGCCGTGCTATCACGGCGCTCGGGTACGCCATCGAAACTCCGCCCCTGCGCTTTCTTTTCGAAGAAGCTCAGTTCGGCGGAGCGTAACTACGATGTGGGGGACAGGGAGTTGCTAGCGGTGGTCAAGGCCCTGAGGGTGTGGCGGCACTGGCTTGAGGGGGCTAAGCACCCCTTTCTCATCTGGACCGACCACCGAAACCTGGAGTACATCCGGGCAGCGAGGAGACTGAATCCACGTCAGGCGAGGTGGGCCATGTTCTTCGCCCGGTTTAGGTTTACCATCTCCTATAGACCGGGTTCCCTGAATACTAAAGCCGATGCGCTGTCCCGTCTCTATGACACGGAGGACCGACCCATCGATCCAACTCCCATCATTCCAGCGTCTAGGCTGGTGGCACCAGTGGTATGGGAGGTGGACGCGGACATCGAGCGGGCATTGGTGTTGGAACCTGCGCCTGCGCAGGTGCCCGTGGGGTGCATGTATGTGCCGCTCGGTGTTCGTGATCGTTTGATTCGGTGGGCGCACACGCTACCTACTGCGGGTCATCCTGGTGAGGCGAGGACAGTGCGGAGTCTAAGGGGGAAGTACTGGTGGCCCACCTTGGCTAAGGACGTGAGGTCCTATGTCTCTTCCTGTTCGGTGTGTGCCCAGAATAAGGCTCCTTGGCATCTACCGAGAGGGAAGTTACAGCCCCTCCCCGTTCCACAACGACCATGGTCGCACCTGTCCATTGACTTCTTGACAGATCTTCCCCCCTCTCAGGGGAACACGGCAATTCTGGTGGTTGTGGATCGGTTCTCTAAGTCCTGCCGTCTCCTCCCATTGCCCGGTCTCCCTACGGCCCTGCAGACTGCGGAGGCCCTATTTAGCCACGTCTTCCGGCACTACGGGGTGCCGGAGGACATTGTCTCTGATCGAGGTTCCCAGTTCACATCCAGGGTCTGGAGAGCGTTTATGGAGCGGCTGGGGGTCTCGGTCAGTTTGACCTCCGGTTATCACCCCGAGAGCAATGGGCAGGCGGAGAGGGTGAACCAGGAGGTGGGCAGGTTCCTGAGGTCATATTGCCAGGACCGGCCAGGGGAGTGGGCGAGATATATTCCCTGGGCTGAATTAGCCCAGAACTCACTTCGCCACTCCTCTACTAACATATCACCCTTTCAGTGTGTGTTAGGTTACCAGCTGGTCCTGGCACCATGGCACCGGAGCCAGACCGAGGCTCCTGCGGTGGAGGACTGGGTCCAGCACTCCAGGGAGACCTGGAGAGCCATCCAGGACTCACTAAAGGAGGCCAGTGCGTGGCAGAAGAGGAGTGCTGACCGCCACCGCAGTGAGGCGCCCATGTTCGCACCGGGAGACAGGGTCTGGCTCTCGACCCGGAACCTGCCCCTCCGCGTGCCCTACCGGAAGCTGGGGCCGCAGTGTGTGGGGCCCTTCAAAGTCCTGAGGAGGATAAACGAGGTGTGTTATCGGTTACAACTCCCTTCCTATTACCGTATTAACCCCTCGTTTCATGTGTCTCTCCTCAGGCCGGTGGTAGCTGGTCCCCTTCAAGAGGATGAGGTGCCGGAGGTCCCTCCGCCCCCTCTGGACATCGGGGGGTCCCCGGCGTACAGCATACGGGCCATTTTTTACTCAAGACGCCGGGCGAGGAGCCTGCAGTACCTCGTGGACTGGGAAGGGTACAGCCCGGAGGAGAGGTGCTGGGTGCCGGCGGAGGACGTCCTGGACCCATCTATGTTGAGGGAGTTCCACCACCTCCGTCCGGATCGCCCTGCGCCTCGCCCTCTGGGTCGACCTCGAGGCCGGTGTCGGCGCGCTGCGGGAGCCGCGTGTCAGGAAGGGGGTACAGTCACGATTCCCACCGACGGTGGCGCCCCCTCCTGCTCGGGTGGCGCTCGGCGGTCGTCGTCACCGGCCTATTAGCTACCACCGATCCCCTTTTGGTTTTCCCTTTTTTTGGTTTTGGGCACCTGTGGCCAATTAGCTATTAGATGGGGTATTTAGTTTAGCTGGGCCGTCCGTTGTTTGTGCGGGATTAATTTTGTTCAATGACAACGTGTTGTTCGTCGGCTATACCTGGTCGCCTATTTGTATTTATTCCCTATGTTTGGGAACTTTTGTTTATTCTCCAGTGTTATTAAAAACACCACTCCCTTTGTTCGCTGCTTCCTGCGCCTCATTCCTCCTATATGACTACCGAAGCCATTACAATACCTTCATATTAAAGGTTAGATACTCTGTACTGTCGCTTAATATGAAACATTCTATCTCAAATCCAAAATGCTGGAGCACAGAGCCAAAATTAAAACTGTTAACTTCACTGTCCAAACACATATGGTGTGGACT
Organism: Salmo trutta; assembly: GCF_901001165.1. Classification (NCBI taxonomy): domain Eukaryota; kingdom Metazoa; phylum Chordata; class Actinopteri; order Salmoniformes; family Salmonidae; genus Salmo; species Salmo trutta. Next base: position 38,753,929 of record NC_042988.1, on the reverse strand, counting down.
ATGTTTGCCTGTTAAACACAAGTGGATCTGGTGAAGTTATCGCTTGTTGACCAACTACAGGAATACTGACCTCAGATTCTCCAGTTTACAGTGGGTTTTCCCCAGTTCAGCAGAGAGCAGCTTCACTCCTGAATCTTTCAGGTCATTGTTACTCAGGTCCAGCTCTCTCAGGTGTGAGGGGTTTGACCTCAGAGCTGAGACCAGAGAAGCACAGCCTTCCTCTGTGACTCCACAGCCTGACAGCCTGCAAAGAGTAAAATCATTTAAAAACGACAATGCTATTCTTTTCTTTAGATATATCAGTGTCCTGAAACCTGCCATATCTATTCATAAATTAATGTATCATTATTATAAATGACAAATTATCAAAGTATTGCTTGAAGAGTGAAAAATATAAATAACAAACTATTTGAGTAGACTAGCCAGACCAGTTTAAAAAGCGGTATCAGTCAAAAGACAGACAGTGAGGTATCAGATTTAGATTGTATTGAGTATACAGCCCACACCATATCTCACTGGTCACCCCCAAAGCCAATTCTTCCTTTGGCCACCTTTCCTTCCAGTTCTCTGCTGCCAATGACTGGAACGAACTGCAAAAATCACTGAAGCTGGAGACTCATATCTCCTTCACTAGCTTTAAGCACCAGCTGTCAGAGCAGCTCACAGATCACTGCACCTGTACATAGCCCATCTGTAAATAGCCCATCCAACTACCTCATCCCCATACTGTATTTATTTATTTATCTTGCTCCTTTGCACCCCAGTATCTCTACTTGCCCATTCATCTTCTGCACATTCTACCATTCCAGTGTTTAATTTCTATATTGTAATTACTTCGCCACCATGACCTATTTATTGCCTTACCTCCCTTATCTCACCTCATTTGCACACACTGTATATAGACTTTTTCTACTGTATTATTGACTGTATGTTTGTTTATTCCATGTGTAACTTTGTGTTGTTGTATGTGTCGGACTGCTTTGCTTTATCTTGGCTAGGTCGCAGTTGTAAATGAGAACTTGTTCTCAACTGGCCTACCTGGTTAAATAAAGGTGAAATAAATTAAATTAAATAAAAATATATTTTGACAGTGAAGCAACATTTTAAATTTGGCTCTATACTCCAGCATTTTGGATTTCAGATCAAATGCTTCATATGAGGTGACAGTATATAATGTCACTTTTTATTTGAGGTTATTTTCATACATATCTGTTTCACAGTTTAGAAAAATAAAAGCACTTCATGTATCTAGTCCCCCCATTTGAAGAAGTCATAAGTATTCTGACCAATTCACTCAAAGTGTAATAAAGTAATAAAAATGTAGCATTTGCTCCCATATTCGTTGAAAGCGATGACTACATCGAGCTTGTTTTGACTGTGTTTTGGGTGTGTGTCCAGTGTGTGTGTATCCAGTGTGTGTGTGTCCAGTGTGTGTGTGTGTGTGTGTGTGTGTGTGTGTGTGTGTGTGTGTGTGTGTGTGTGTGTGTGTGTGTGTGTGTGTGTGTTTGAGTCCAGTGTGTATGTGTGTGTGAGTCCAGTGTGTATGTGTGTGTGTCCAGTGTGTCCAGTGTGTCCAGTTTGTCTCTGTGTGTGTGTGTGTGTGTGTGTGTGTGTGTGTGTGTGTGTGTGTGTGTGTGTGTGTGTGTGTGTGTGTGTGTGTGTGTGTGTGTGTGTGTGTGTGTGTGTGTGTGTGTGTGTGTGTGTATGTTCATTAAGTGATACACGTGAACATACATAACCACAGATACACACACTTCATTCGTCATAAACACACACACACACACTTAATTTGTGATTATTCAAACACATATGGTGTACTGCATATGTATATATACAAATAATTTTCGCTTCTTCAAATAGATACAAATAGATACAAATGGGAGAACTACTGGCCTACCTGGTTAAATAAAGGTGAAATAAATAAAATTAAATAAAAATATATTTTGACAGTGAAGCAACATTTTAAATTTGGCTCTATACTCCAGCATTTTGGATTTCAGATCAAATGCTTCATATGAGGTGACAGTATATAATGTCACTTTTTATTTGAGGTTATTTTCATACATATCTGTTTCACAGTTTAGAAAAATAAAAGCACTTCATGTATCTAGTCCCCCCATTTGAAGAAGTCATAAGTATTCTGACCAATTCACTCAAAGTGTAATAAAGTAATAAAAATGTAGCATTTGCTCCCATATTCGTTGAAAGCGATGACTACATCGAGCTTGTTTTGACTGTGTTTTGGGTGTGTGTCCAGTGTGTGTGTATCCAGTGTGTGTGTGTCCAGTGTGTGTGTGTGTGTGTGTGTGTGTGTGTGTGTGTGTGTGTGTGTGTGTGTGTGTGTGTGTGTTTGAGTCCAGTGTGTATGTGTGTGTGTCCAGTGTGTCCAGTTTGTCTCTGTGTGTGTGTGTGTGTGTGTGTGTGTGTGTGTGTGTGTGTGTGTGTGTGTGTGTGTGTGTGTGTGTGTGTGTGTGTGTGTGGGTTAGGGTTAGTGATTAATTTGTGATTATTCAAACACATATGGTGTACAGCATATGTATATATACTAATAATTTTGACTTCTTCAAATAGATACAAATACATACAAATTGGAGAGCTAGATGCTTAAAGTTAAAGGTCTTTCATTTCTAAACAGTAAAACAGATATTAATGAATACCTTACATTTACATTTTAGTCATTTAGCAGACACTCTTATCCAGAGCGACTTACAGTAGTGAATGCATACATTTCATACATTTAATTTAATTTCATGCATTTTTTTGTACTGCCCCCCGTGGGAATCAAACCCACAACCCTGGCATTGCACACACCATGCTGGCATTGCAAACACCATGCTCTTCCAACTGAGCCACAGGGAAGACCACCTTCAAATAAATGTTTAGATACTCTGTACTGTCGCTTAATATGAAACATTCTATCTCAAATGCAAAATGCTGGAGCACAGAGCCAAATTTAAAACTGTTAACTTCACTGTCCAAACACATATGGTGTGGACTATGTTTGCCTGTTAAACACAAGTGGATCTGGTGGAGTTATCACTTGTTGACCAACTACAGGAATACTGACCTCAGAATCTCCAGTTTACAATGGGGATTCCCCAGTCCAGCAGAGAGAAGCTTCACTCCTGAATCCTTCAGGTCATTGCTACTCGGATCCAGCTCTCTCAGGTGTGAGGGGTTTGACTCCAGAGCTGAGACCAGAGAAGCACAGCCTTCCTCTGTGACTCCACAGCCTGACAGCCTGACAAAGAGATCATCATGATGTCACCAACAGAGTTAATTTAACACCAGTGGTGTAGAAGGACAATGTCAGATGCATTTGGTTTATTCTCTCAAACAACATATAGATTCATCTTCCATCTTATAGAAATGTATGGTCATATTGTTATACTAATGTGAACATCAATGCATTGACTCAATATGTTTATCAATATAGTATTGTATATTATATACATATTATAATACATATTTTTGTCTAAAGTGAAAATGTCTTTCTTCCTGATGATTAGTACTTAAATGTCATTTGATGTACTCACAGAGCAACTCTGGAGGCTTTGACCACTGGCAGCAGCCTCAGAAGACCTTCCTCTGATCTGGAGTATTTCTTCAGGTCAAACACTTCCACCTCCTTTTCTGAAGTCAGCAACACAAAGACCAGAGCTGACCATTGTGCAGGTGAGAGTTTGACTTCTGAGATACTTCCTGATCTCAGGTAGCTTTGGATCTCCTCCACTAGAGAACGGTCATTCAGTTCATTCAGACAGTGGAACAAATTGATGCACCTCTCTGGAGAGGGATTCTCCCTGATCTTCTCCTTGATGTAATTGACTGTTTCTTCATGGCTCTGTGAGCTGCTTCTTGTCTTTGTCAGTAGACCTCGTAAGTGCTTCTGATTGGACTCCAGTGAGAGGCCCAGAAGGAAGCGGAGGAAAAGGTCCAGGTTTCCAGTCTCACTTTGTAAGGCTTTATCCACAGCACTCTTGTAGAGAGTAACTTCAGGCTCGTATCTGAACAGAGCAAAAAAGTAGCTGAACATTGATTGCGGTTTGGCCAGTAGATTCTCATTGTTGTTGATGAATGAGAGGAACACATATACAGCAGCCAGAAACTCCTGAATGCTCAGATGCACGAAGCAGTACACCTTGTCCTGGTACAGCCCACATTCCTCTTTAAAGATCTGTGTGCACAATCCTGAGTACACTGAGGCTTCATTGACATCAATGCCAGCCTCTTTCAGGTCTTCTTCATAGAAAATCAGATTGCCATTCACAAGCTGTTGAAAAGCCAGTTTTCCCAGTGACAGAATGCTCTCTTTATTCCAGTGTGGACCTGTCTCTTCTTTCCCAGTATACTTTTCATTCTTCCATTTTGTATGAAACACCACAAGGTGTATGTACATCTCAGTCAGAGTCTTGGGCATCTCTTCTCTCTTATGTTTCAGCATGTGTTCAAGGACTATTGCAGAAATCCAACAGAAGACTGGAATATGGCACATGATGTGGAGGCTCCTTGATGTCTTTATGTGTGAGATGATTCTGCTGGCCAGGTCCTTATCACTGAATCTCTTCCTGAAGTATTCCTCCTTCTGTGGGTCATTGAACCCTCGTACCTCTGTCACCTGGTCAACACACTCTGAAGGGATCTTATTGGCTGCTGCAGGTCGGGTAGTTATCCAGAGGAGAGCACAGGGAAGCAGATTTCCCTTGATGAGATTTGTCAGCAGAACGTCCACTGAGGTTGACTCTGTGACGTCACAACATATCTTGTTCTTCTGGAAGTCTAGGGGCAGTCGGCACTCATCCAGACCATCAAAGATTAACAGAACTTTGTACTTGCTGTAGTTGGAGATTCTTGATTGTTTGGTTTCCATTGAGAGGTGATTGAGAAGTTCAATCAAAGTGTGTTTTTCCCCTTTCATCAAATTCAGCTCCCGAAAAGGGAATGAAAATACAAATTGGACATCCTGATTTGCTTTTCCTTCAGCCCAGTCCAGAATGAATTTCTGCACAGAGACTGTTTTTCCAATGCCAGTGACTCCCTTTGTCAGCACAGTTCTGATAAGTTTGTCTTGTCCACTTAAGGGTTTGAAGATGTCGTTACATTTGATTGCAGTCTCTGCTTGTTTCCTGGTTGTTGTTTCAATCTGTCTCAGCTCATGTTCATTATTGACCTCTCTTGTTCCACCCTCTGTGATGTAGAGCTCTGTGTAGATCTTATTAAGAAGTTTTGGGTTTCCTTGTTTAGCGATCCCCTCAAATACACATTGAAACCTCTTCTTTAGATTAGATTTGAGTTCACGTTGGCAAATCTCAGCAAGCCCGTCTGAATCTAGAAATAACACAGAGGATATTAATATTACTTCTGTTTTAATGCCTACAGTATTTTAGGACTGTGTTCTAAAGTTGTACATTACAATAATTTATTCTCTTAACTGCATATATAAATGTGTAAATGTTTTCATAATGCATTACACACTGGTGTGACTGATTTATATCATTATTGGTATTAGTGATGGTATTATTCATGTTGTCTCTCCTCTTCTCTCTGTCTAAATTAATCAACACAACACATCCTTGCTGCTACTTGATGAGGTCACTAGGTGTTGTGTTAAGGCTGCTACTATATCATTGAGTTACACAGCTACTTTAGCTGTACTTTAGCTACAGCTTTTAAATGTTTGTTATAAAACAGCATTTAATATGAGGCAGACAGCTCTTACTTTTCTCCAGTGTGTCAGCAAGCTCCTTCTGGTTCATTTTCCTCAGGACGTGTAGTGTGATCTTCAGAGCCCCCTCTCTGGCACTGCTCTCCTGCTTCTCATCTTCAGCGTTCCCCACTTCTTTATCCTGCATCTGACTCTCAAAGCCTTCTGGGAATTCTGGACTAAGAATCCTCTTGAACATATTCAGCTCGTTCTTCACAAATGTCATAATATTCTCTTCAAGCAACTGAAATAAATAAAGTAAATAAGTTAAGCAAGAGAAGAAATGCTTTCTCATTAACACATTAATGAATAATTGACAGATCAACTTCACTTGAGGTAAACAAAAACAAATGTACATAACAGGACCACATACACTGAATATGGAGGCCAGGTCTGTTTGATGACTCTGGGAAGACTGACCACTGAGAATCTCTGACTCCGATCTCTCCTGTTGGTTGCTGTGGACAAAACATGAGATTACATCTCATCCAGGGAGTGCACACACACACACACACACACACACTGTTAATTGTTTTAGGACTATGGAAATGGGAAAAAAAAGGATTAGCATATGGATTATGAAAACAGCAAAAATAAATGGGAAATGGGAGAGGAGAAATGACAGTGTTGTTTAACTCACTGACCATGACCCATGAGTTCTTCTTACCTTTGTTCAGTAGAAACGTCTCCCTCTCTAAACATTATAGGATGATCCATAGACTCATCACTCTTCATGGACACACAGCTGGGTACAGGGGAGGCTGATCTCTCCTGCTTGATTGGACTTCAACACAACAGAGACAAACATCACATCTCTCATCTACTCTGAGTTCAGACGGGGAAACATAAGAAGAGTTTCATTCCAAATGTTGATAAATTAGCTTTTATTGTTCAAAGAAATTCTGAAAGAGATTGGTGTGTTTTGTCACTATCTAATCATGGCATGGGGTTGTTCAATGACAGACATGTATTTGTTTAAAATCTATCAATTCATGGTTTCATTTAAGAGAGACAAATATATATATATATATTTTTGTTAAATGCTATAGTGATTTACATTTGTGGATAGTGATTTACATTTGTGGATTGGTGATTTACATTTGTGGATTGGTGATTTACATTTGTGGATTGGTGATTTACATTTGTGGATTGGTGATTTACATTTGTGGAAAGTGATTTACATTTGTGGATTGGTGATTTACATTTGTGGATTGGTGATTTACATTTGTGGATTGGTGATTTACATTTGTGGAAAGTGATTTACATTTGTGGATTGGTGATTTACATTTGTGGATTGGTGATTTACATTTGGGGATTGGTGATTTACATTTGGGGATTGGTACTTATTTGTACAGATCATGATACACAAATACAAAATGCATGCTGTAAGTTCACAATACATTTGGCATGATATTGATCCCATAGAAAGACGCATCTTAAAACACTCGTAAACCTATATTCCATCGCTATCGGGAAACGGGGTCCAGAGTGACTTACAATACAGTTACCGTATTGTAGTGTATTCAAGCTTTAAAAAGGCTTCTATAGTTTGTAATTTCCAATAAAAAAAAATCCATCTTAATTTGCCCTACACATTTTTGTAATGCATTATAATCCACATAATAATTCACATGTCCTGTTGCTGCAGGATTATTTTCCTGCTATGAGAAACTGGGTCAAATGAACATCTTTCTGTAAGTGCATTCATCTTAAGATATCTAGGTGACACAACCACATATCACAGTCAAATATACAGGATACGAACAGTCCATTCCAGTTAAACGATGGATATATAGCTTTTTACAACAATAAAAAACTACTTTCATACACATCTAAAATCTATTAATAAAACATTTTGAGAACAGTAATATTGAAGGTACCCATGAGCAATAATGTCTGATGAAAAAACTAATGTGAAAGAATTGTGGATATAGGTTTTTGGAAATAAACATAATAAATTCTTAAAGAAAATGGTCATCTCACCTCTTAGCTTTGGTGTCATGTTCCCCAGAGTGACTCATTTTAGAGGCAGGGGCCCCCTCCTCTCTCTCCCCAGAGAGACTCATTTTAGAGCACTGACCCCTAAACAGAGATCCAGCAAGTTGGTTGTGGTTAACACAGTGACAACTAATTATTTAATGTCAATCATTCTCATTTATTCATTATCTCTTATAAATAAAACATTTACTAATAGACACATCCAAACAGTCAGGTGACTTAATGCAATTTCATGAATATGTAGTTGTGACATCACTTCTCCATGGTAACTGTCAATAATAATAATAATAATAATAAGTCACTGTTTGTTAAGGTAGTTATTGACAGTGTGGAAACACAAGGCCATGTCTCACACTTATTTTTATACAATTTTATCAATTTATTGTCTTTAAATGGTTATTTTCTAAACGTATCTGAGAATGTAGACAGAAGGGCTAAAATGGGCATGATTGATCTGAGGGGGAAATCATTGATTCGTACAGAAAGTTTTTTTGCAACAAGTAAGAGATTCTATATTGAGTAAATCAGGCTAGGTTAAAATGTACGATAGCGGTTTGTTAGTAATATGCAGATTGAGGTCTATACCTCAGCTATAGCCTACATATCCTAGATGACCAGCCTAAACCTGTTCAGATCAGTTCACATAATATACTGGCCTACCAGTAAGTAGCAGGACAGAGCATGTACACTATACTGTATATACAAAAGTATGTGGACACCCCTTCAAATGAGTGGGTTCGGCTATTCTAGCCACAGCCGTTGCTGACAGGTGTATGAAATGTAGCACACAGCCATGCAATCTCCATAGATTGGCCTTACTGAAGAGCTCAGTGACTTTCAACGTGGCACCGTCATAGATCGCCACCTTTCCAACAAGTCAATGTGTCAAATCTCTGCCCTGCTAGAGCTGCCACGATCAACTCTAAGCACTGTTATTGTGTAGTGGAAACGTCTAGGAGCAACAGCGGCTCAGCCGCGAAGTGGTAGGCTACACAAGCTCACAGAACGGGACCGCAGAGTGCTAAAGCACTTGAGTATCGTCTGTCCCCGGTTGCAACAAGCACTACCAAGTTCCAAACTGCCTCTGGAAGCAATGTCAGGACAAGAGCTGTTTGTCGGGAGCTCCATGAAATGGGTTTCCATGGCCGAGAAGCCGCACAGAAGACTAAGATCACCATGCGCAATGCCAAGCATTGGCTGGAGTGGTGTAAAGCTTGTCGCCATTGGACTCTGGAGGAGTGGAAACGTGTTCTCTAGAGTGACGAATCACGTTTCACCATCTGGCAGTCCAACGGACTAATCTGGGTTTCGCGGATGACAGGAGAACGCTACCTGACCCAATGCATTGTGCCAACTGTAAAGCTTAGTGGAGGAGGAATTATGGTCTGGGGCTGTTTTCCATGTTTTGGGCTAGGCCCCTTAGTTTCAATGAAGGGAAATCTTAACGCAACAGCATACAATGATTCTGTGCTTCCAACTTTGTGGCAACAGTTGGGGAAGACCCTTTTCTGTTTCAGCATGACAATGCCCCTGTGCACAAAACGAGGTCCTGACACAAATGGTTTGTCGAGATCAGTGTGGAAGAACTTGACTGGCCTGCACAGAGCTCTGACCTCAACCCTATCGAACACCTCTGGGATTAATTGGAACGCCGACTGCGAGCCAGGCCTAATTGCCCAACATTAGTGCCCAACCTCACTAACACTCTTGTGGTTGAATGGAAGCAAGTCCCCTCAGCAACATTTCAACATCTAGTGGAAAGCCTTCCCAGAAGAGTGGAGACTGTTAAAGCAGCAAAGGGGAACCAACTCCATATTAATGCCCATGATTTTGGAATGAGATGTTAAACCAGCATTATTTTGGTCATGTAGTGTATATAGCCTAATCTATAGCCTAGGCCAGATATTTTTTACAATATTTCCAATGCAGACCATCAGGTCGGTCAGCATGATAAGTGATCATACTGTAGCTCAAACCTACTTTGACTATTGAATGTCTGACGACGACCTAATTTTATAATAGTTAGTAGCCTACCCACCACAATCAGCCCTTCAAAGCAAGAAATATATCCCTCTTCTAATGTTGCCAAGACATATGCGCCACAGTTTCAGATATTTTGTAACTGCGTAGGCAATATTTCTGATTGTCACTGGGCAAGTTCACTTCCTTGGCCCGGCTATCCGGATGAGCAGAGTTTGCACATTGTAGACCATTCCATTGGTCCCTAAGTGAAATGTCCACTCACGCAAAGCACCGGGTCATGCCAAACGAACTGTCCCACTGGTGCAGGGCACTGAGGCACTGAGTTCTAAACCCAGAGGCGCAACATCGCAAGACTTCAGGGAATGCTTCACGGCACGGCCACTTTATATAACAACAGTAACCAGAGGGTGGCGCTAACAGTCAGTTGCATGTGACAGCAGTAACTCATGACATTGTACCGAATCTTGTTTTGTTTCAGGTTTGTAGTCCTTCTTCAAGACATCTCTCTTACATTCATTTAGCTAAATATATACTTTACTGGAAACCAGGTTTAGTTTTAGTTTTTTTCCTCAAATGTGAATTACTGTAGTCCTTTAATAATTGTAAACGGGCCTGCCCTACAAACGCAAAAGGTTTCAATTTGAGAATGTTAATTTGTATGCCTCAAATATTAAACTGTCTTAAAATATTTGATTAGTTGAATCAGGTGTGTAAATGCTGGGCAAGAACAAAATTATTGAGAAACACTGAGATAAACATAAAACCCTAAAATATAAAATCTCCTCCGCCATCTTTAACAGACGTTTGACTGATAACATGTAGGACTACTGGTTAGTTTCCCCTTAGAAAACGACTGTCTGTCAGCAACTCAGCTCAAGTAGCAGTTCTACTACTAACTAGTACTCATTCCAGGTATTCATTATCTTACTCTGTACTTTAGAATAGATTCTTTTTCAGAAATACTTACTTTATTTTTACTTCACTCCATATAGTGTTTTCTGCTCTGTCATCTCAAAATGGATTCTGTACAAAAGAACAAATGTACTTTCTGTTTCAGCTCAGTGGACTCCCACCCTGACAATAAAGTGTTTTATTGGTATCTTCCACTAGAGAGCAGTAAACACCTGCGGTAACTAGACTTTGCAACAGTTTCTTGGTCCTGGTGAATCCTGGGCACTTCTCCATAAAGGCAGTGTACTAGAGATTGAGTATAGTATAGGTCCCCGTGTCCATGTAATCTGATTCATTATGATCTAAAAGGCTAAACTGATACTAGATCAGCTCTCCTACTCTTTATGAATACTGTCACAGGTGACTCCTCAAGATGAGGCTCATGATTCATAAGTTATATTCTTTAAGAATAAATGAATATCATTAATTGAACTGCTTTGCCATGAACAGATCTGCGAGGTGTTAACTTAAAGGTTCTATATAGACCTGATGGTCATTTTAATGGGGTTGAACGTCCATCCCATCAGATTGTGTGAAGGATTTTATGTGTTCAGAAAAAAACGGACTTGGAAGCATCTCTCTGACACCACCCTGCTGAAACACACTCAAGTAAAGAACACATAGCTACAGTTATATGCTTTTCTGTTTTTACCCACTTTTACAGCCAATGTATGGACTGGTATCCAGGGTGAAAAGCTTGATTTCATTTTGAACAACAACAGTGTAATGATACGTTTGTGTTATGCCTGTTATCAGCGTTGACGCTCATGTTAATAATTTGACCGTGATACCATTCTGTTTTACATTTTACTTTGTAAAAAGAAGGTGTTACGGGACTGTTTTATTTACTATAACTCTGTTACTAATCACATTTGTCATCAGGGAAATGAAAACACTAGGTGTTGCAGTAGGCTTTTAGAATAATGCAAAACATATCCTTGACTCTATCAAGTTGATGAGCAAGAGGAAACAAACGATGACCTGCACAGCCGGCCCATCGAAACTACACCTAAACTACACCTAAAGTATACCAAAACTAATTTCACACATAATAAGAGTTAGTCTATAGACATTAAATTGACAATAGTCTGATGAGTGACAATATTATCAGTTGTCAAACTGTACATGAAGAGATGTACGCATCTTGTAACTGACAGATGCAGGTAAAGGAGCATCACTTGATCAAATTCTCCTTCAGAGTCACATGCAGGTGAAAAGTTTTGATTTATATATAGTACCAGAAAGAGCATATTCTGCAGTTTCTATGACACTTACCTTTGTCAAATAACTCTCATAATTCACGAGGTGCAGCTCTATTTCCAAGAATATCTGTTCTGTACATATGTTCAGCACATGACCACTCACACAGCAGCAGTGATCTTGCTACTAAGCAAAGACTAGTAACATAATAAACTGAAAATGTAACTATGATATTCTGTCTTCATTGGATGAATGGGCGATAAAAACTAGATTGTAACTGATAATGGTGCATGTGACTTCAATGAACTGAATGATGAGGAGGGTGAAGAGGGTGATTTAATTTAATTGATTTGAATGAAGAGGGTGAAGAGGATGATTGAATTTAGAACAATAGCGTAATGATGATGAAGAACTGTGGTCGGTCTAATTCTTTTAATTATAAAAGTCTGAAAATGGTATCTAATTTCCCCTGGGAGAGTCAAATCAGACACTGAGTACAACATCCAATGTTTGTAGTTCACAATGGCAAGCCCAACCAAACAAATGGAATCACTGACAGTATTGCAAATGCTGCAGATTTTAGATGAGTTGGAGTCGGATGGAGGATCGGATATCGAGCTTGAAATCGACATTGCTGATGAAGACTATTCATCTGAATCTGAAATTGACTTGGAGCCTCCGCTTCAGATGCCTGAGCATCGCTCCAGAAAAAACAGAACAGAGCCAACTGAGAAGGTGATCCCAACTGCCACGGTGAGACAGGAGTCTGGGAGGGATGGCACGGTGAGACGGGAGTCTGGGAGGGATGGCACGGTGAGACAGGAGTCTGGGAGGGATGGCACGGTGAGACAGGGGTCTGGGAAGGATGGCATGGTGAGACAGGAGTCTGGGAGGGATGGCATGGTGAGACAGGGGTCTGGGAAGGATGGCACGGTGAGACAGGAGTCTGGGAGGGATGGCACGGTGAGACAGGGGTCTGGGAAGGATGGCACGGTGAGACAGGAGTCTGGGAGGGATGGCACGGTGAGACAAGGTTCTGGGAAGGATGGCACGGTGAGACAGGAGTCTGGGAAGGATGACACGGTGAGACAGGAGTCTGGGAGTGATGGCACGGTGAGACGGGAGTCTGGGAGGGATGGCACGGTGAGACAGGAGTCTGGGAGGGATGGCACGGTGAGACAGGAGTCTGGGAAGGATGGCACAGTGAGACAGGAGTCTGGGAGGGATGGCACGGTGAGACAGGAGTCTGGGAGGGATGGTACGGTGAGACAGGAGTCTGGGAGGGATGGCACGGTGAGACAGGAGTCTGGGAAGGATGGCACTATGAGACAGGAGTCTGGGAAGGTTGGCACGGTGAGACAGGAGTCTGGGAGGGATGGCACGGTGAGACAGGAGTCTGGGAGGGATGGCACGATGAGACAGGAGTCTGGGAGGGATGGCACGGTGAGACAGGAGTCTTGGAAGGATGGCACGGTGAGACAGGAGTCTGGGAGGGATGGCACGGTGAGACAGGAGTCTTGGAGGGATGGCACGGTGAGACAGGGTTCTGGGAAGGATGGCACGGTGAGACAGGAGTCTGGGAGGGATGACATGGTGAGACAGGAGTCTGGGAGGGATGGCACGGTGAGACAGGAGTCTGGGAAGGATGGCACTATGAGACAGGAGTCTGGGAAGGTTGGCACGGTGAGACAGGAGTCTGGGAGGGATGGCACGGTGAGACAGGAGTCTGGGAGGGATGGCACGGTGAGACAGGAGTCTTGGAAGGATGGCACGGTGAGACAGGAGTCTGGGAGGGATGGCACGGTGAGACAGGAGTCTGGGAGGGATGGCACGGTGAGACAGGGTTCTGGGAAGGATGGCACGGTGAGACAGGAGTCTGGGAAGGATGACACAGTGAGACAGGAGTCTGGGAGGGATGGCACGGTGAGACAGGGTTCTGGGAAGGATGGCACGGTGAGACAGGAGTCTGGGAGGGATGACATGGTGAGACAGGAGTCTTGGAGGGATGGCACGGTGAGACAGGGGTCTGGGAAGGATGGCACGGTGAGACAGGAGTCTGGGAGGGATGGCACGGTGAGACAGGAGTCTGGGAGGGATGGCACGGTAAGACAGGGTTCTGGGAAGGATGACACGGTGAGACAGGAGTCTGGGAAGGCACGGTGAGACAGGAGTCTGGGAGGGATGGCACGGTGAGACAGGAGTCTGGGAGGGATGGCACGGTGAGACAGGAGTCTGGGAGGGATGGCACGGTGAGACAGGAGTCTGGGAGGGATGGTACGGTGAGACAGGAGTCTGGGAGGGATGGCACGGTGAGACAGGAGTCTGGGAAGGATGGCACTATGAGACAGAAGTCTGGGAAGGTTGGCACGGTGAGACAGGAGTCTGGGAGGGATGGCACGGTGAGACAGGAGTCTGGGAGGGATGGCACGATGAGACAGGAGTCTGGGAGGGATGGCACGGTGAGACAGGAGTCTTGGAAGGATGGCACGGTGAGACAGGAGTCTGGGAGGGATGGCACGGTGAGACAGGAGTCTGGGAGGGATGGCACGGTGAGACAGGGTTCTGGGAAGGATGGCACGGTGAGACAGGAGTCTGGGAAGGATGGCACAGTGAGACAGGAGTCTGGGAGGGATGGCACGGTGAGACAGGGTTCTGGGAAGGATGGCACGGTGAGACAGGAGTCTGGGAGGGATGGCACGGTGAGACAGGAGTCTGGGAGGGATGGCACGGTGAGACAGGGTTCTGGGAGGGATGGCACGGTGAGACAGGAGTCTGGGAGGGATGACATGGTGAGACAGGAGTCTTGGAGGGATGGCACGGTGAGACAGGGGTCTGGGAAGGATGGCACGGTGAGACAGGAGTCTGGGAGGGATGACATGGTGAGACAGGAGTCTGGGAGGGATGGCACGGTGAGACAGGAGTCTGGGAAGGATGGCACTATGAGACAGGAGTCTGGGAAGGTTGGCACGGTGAGACAGGAGTCTGGGAGGGATGGCACGGTGAGACAGGAGTCTGGGAGGGATGGCACGGTGAGACAGGAGTCTTGGAAGGATGGCACGGTGAGACAGGGTTCTGGGAGGGATGGCACGGTGAGACAGGAGTCTGGGAGGGATGACACGGTGAGACAGGAGTCTTGGAGGGATGGCACGGTGAGACAGGGGTCTGGGAAGGATGGCACGGTGAGACAGGAGTCTGGGAGGGATGACATGGTGAGACAGGAGTCTGGGAGGGATGGCACGGTGAGACAGGAGTCTGGGAAGGATGGCACTATGAGACAGGAGTCTGGGAAGGATGACATGGTGAGACAGGAGTCTGGGAAGGATGGCACGGTGAGACAGGAGTCTGGGAGGGATGCCACGGTGAGACAGGAGTCTGGGAGGGATGGCACGGTGAGACAGGGTTCTGGGAGGGATGACATGGTAAGACAGGAGTCTGGGAAGGTTGGCACGGTGAGACAGGAGTCTGGGAGGGATGGCACGGTAAGACAGGAGTCTGGGAGGGATGGCACGGTGAGAAAGGAGTCTGGGAAGGATGGCACGGTGAGACAGGAGTCTGGGAAGGCACGGTGAGACAGGAGTCTGGGAAGGATGGCACGGTGAGACAGGAGTCTGGGAAGGATGGCACGGTGAGACAGGAGTCTGGGAGGGATGGCACGGTGAGACAGGAGTCTGGGAGGGATGGCACGGTGAGACAGGAGTCTGGGAGGGATGGCACGGTGAGACAGGAGTCTGGGAGGGATTGCACGGTGAGACAGGAGTCTGGGAGGGATGGCACGGTGAGACAGGGTTCTGGGAAGGATGGCACGGTGAGACAGGAGTCTGGGAGGGATGGCACGGTGAGACGGGAGTCTGGGAGGGATGGCACGGTGAGACAGGAGTCTGGGAGAGATGCCACGGTGAGACAGGAGTCTGGGAGGGATGGCACGGTGAGACAGGAGTCTGGGAAGGATGGCACGGTGAGACAGGAGTCTGGGAGGGATGGCACGGTGAGACAGGAGTCTGGGAGGGATGGCACGGTGAGACAGGGTTCTGGGAGGGATGACATGGTAAGACAGGAGTCTGGGAAGGTTGGCACGGTGAGACAGGAGTCTGGGAGGGATGGCACGGTAAGACAGGAGTCTGGGAGGGATGGCACGGTGAGAAAGAAGTCTGGGAAGGATGGCACGGTGAGACAGGAGTCTGGGAAGGCACGTTGAGACAGGAGTCTGGGAAGGATGGCACGGTGAGACAGGAGTCTGGGAAGGATGGCACGGTGAGACAGGAGTCTGGGAGGGATGGCACGGTGAGACAGGAGTCTGGGAGGGATGGCACGGTGAGACAGGAGTCTGGGAGGGATGGCACGGTGAGACAGGAGTCTGGGAGGGATTGCACGGTGAGACAGGAGTCTGGGAGGGATGGCACGGTGAGACAGGGTTCTGGGAAGGATGGCACGGTGAGACAGGAGTCTGGGAGGGATGGCACGGTGAGACGGGAGTCTGGGAGGGATGGCACGGTGAGACAGGAGTCTGGGAGGGATGACATGGTGAGACAGGAGTCTGGGAAGGATGGCACAGTGAGACAGGAGTCTGGGAAGGATGGCACGGTGAGACAGGAGTCTGGGAGTGATGACACGGTGAGACAGGAGTCTGGGAGGGATGGCACGGTGAGACAGGAGTCTGGGAAAGATGGCATGGTGAGACAGGAGTCTGGGAGGGATGGTACGGTGAGACAGGAGTCTGGGAAAGATGACATGGTGAGACAGGAGTCTGGGAAGGATGGCACGGTGAGACAGGAGTCTGGGAGTGATGACACGGTGAGACAGGAGTCTGGGAGGGATGGCACGGTAAGCCAGGGTTCTGGGAAGGATGGCACGGTGCGACAGGAGTCTGGGAGGGATGGCACGGTGAGACAGGAGTCTGGGAAGGATGGCACGGTGAGACAGGAGTCTGGGAGGGATGGCACGGTGAGACAGGGGTCTGGGAAGGATGACACGGTGAGACAGGAGTCTGGGAAGGATGGCACGGTGAGACAGGAGTCTGGGAAGGATGGCACGGTGAGACAGGAGTCTGGGAGGGATGGCACGGTGAGACAGGGGTCTGGGAGGGATGGCACGGTAAGACAGGAGTCTGGGAGGGATGGCACGGTGAGACAGGGGTCTGGGAAGGATGGCACGGTGAGACAGGAGTCTGGGAGGGATGGCACGGTGAGACAGGAGTCTGGGAAGGATGGCACTATGAGACAGGAGTCTGGAAGGAAGGTGAGACAGGAGTCTGATAGGGATGGCACGGTGAGACAGGAGTCTGGGAAGGATGGTACGGTGAGACAGGAGTCTGGGAAGGATGGCACGGTGAGACAGGAGTCTGGGAGGGATGGCACGGTGAGACAGGAGTCTGGGAAGGATGGCACGGTGAGACAGGAGTCTGGGAAGGATGGCACGGTGAGACAGGAGTCTGGGAAGGATGGCACGGTGAGACAGGAGTCTGGGAAGGATGGCACGGTGAGACAGGAGTCTGGGAGGGATGACACGGTGAGACAGGAGTCTGGGAGGGATGACACAGTGAGACAGGAGTCTGGGAGGGATGGCACGGTTTTGTCAGGAGTCTGGGAGGGATGGCACAGTGAGACAGGAGTCTGGGAGGGATGGCACGGTGAGACAGGAGTCTGGGAAGGATGGCACGGTGAGACAGGAGTCTGGGAAGGATGGCACGGTTGAGACAGGAGTCTGGGAAGGATGGCACGGTGAGACAGGAGTCTGGGAGGATGGCACGGTGAGACAGGGTTCTGGAAGGATGGCACGGTGAGACAGGAGTCTGGGAGGGATGGCACGGTGAGACAGGAGTCTGGAAGGGATGGCACGGTGAGACAGGAGTCTGGGAGGGATGGCACGGTGAGACAGGAGTCTGGGAGGGATGGCACGGTGAGACAGGAGTCTGGGAGGAATGACACGGTGAGACAGGAGTCTGGGAAGGATGGCACGGTGAGACAGGAGTCTGGGAAGGATGGCACAGTGAGACAGGAGTCTGGGAGGGATGGCACGGTGAGACAGGAGTCTGGGAGGGATGGCACGGTGAGACAGGAGTCTGGGAGGGATGGTACATTTTTGGGTAGAAATGAGTGACCAGTTCATGTGACATGCAGATGTTGCAGCACATCAGAGATTGTACTGGTGCTCATGCGCACAGAAAAGGAAACAGTACGTGGGACATGTCTATGGATTAACTCAAAGCATTTATTGCACTCTTGTATGTCCATGGAGCATACGGCGGAAAGAGCATGGATGTGGAGTCATTATATTAGTCTGGTTATATTATTATTATTATATTTTTCATTTCTGCCAACAGAAGCTGTAACTGGAATTTATAAATTACTATTATTTAGGCCGTCACTTAAAATAAGAATTTTTTCTTAACTGACTTGCCTAGTTAAATAAAGGTAAAAAAAAATGATTAATTTGTGAAATTATTTGATTGAACTTTTATTTGTATAACTCTCTGTATTAACTTAGCTGCTGACTTGTTCTATTGTTGTTGTTGTCAAGAGGTTAGCCTGACAGTCAGCATTTCATTGCACTGTGAATGATAGAGGAGGGATGGCACGGTGGCACTTATTTCATTCTACAGGTCAATTTTTTGGGATCATGTCTCTTTATATTCATATACCCTGGGGGCTATGTAGCTTCTTATCTGTCATGTCTCTTTATATTCATATACCCTGGGGGCTATGTAGCTTCTTATCTGTCATGTCTCTTTATATTCATATACCCTGGGGGCTATGTAGCTTCTTATCTGTCATGTCTCTTTATATTCATATACCCTGGGGGCTATGTAGCTTCTTATCTGTCGTGTTTGGAGTTGTGTTGCTCTGTTATGTGGACACATGAATTTTTCTTTCCAGTTGAGTTGCCCTGGTCGTGTCAGTATACAGTAATTTTAAAGAGCAACTGCACCTAAAAAACAACTTATCATTTAGTAAACAGCCTACGTGGGATTGATATGAGTCAGAAAAATGTATTCTACTGTCAAAATTGAACCTTCCCGCTAGCCATGATTGACTGAGATAACTAGGGCCAGTGGGACGATTTCGTCCCACCTACGTAACAGCCAGTGGAATCCCGTGGCGCGTTAGTCAAATACCTTAGAAATGCTATTACTTCAATTTCTCAAACATATGACTATTTTACACCATTTTAAAGACAAGACTCTCGTTAATCTAACCACACTGTCCAATTTCAAAAAGGCTTTACAACGAAAGCAAAACATTAGATTATGTCAGCAGAGTACCCAGCCAGAAATAATCAGACACCCATTTTTCAAGCTAGCATATAATGTCACATAAACCTAAACCACAGCTAAATGCAGCACTAACCTTTGATGATCTTCATCAGATGACAATCTTAGGACATTATGTTATACAATACATGCTTGTTTTGTTCAATCAAGTTCATATTTATATCAAAAAACAGCTTTTTACATTAGCATGTGACGTTCAGAACTAGCATACCCCCCGCAAACTTCCGGTGAATTTACTAAATTACTCACGATAAACGTTCACAAAAAACATAACAATTATTTTAAGAATTATAGATACAGAACTCCTCTATGCACTCGCTATGTCTGATTTTAAAATAGCTTTTCGGTGAAAGCACATTTTGCAATATTCTAAGTAGATAGCCCGGCATCACAGGGCTAGCTATTTAGACACCCAGCAAGTTTAGCCCTCACCAAAGTCAGATTTACTATAAGAAAAATGTTATTACCTTTCCTGTTCTTCGTCAGAATGCACTCCCAGGACAAAATAATCCATAGTTATATACAAATAGCGGCGTTTTGTTCGTGCGTTCAAGACACTATCCGAAAGGGTAAAGAAGGGTGACGCGCCCGACGCGTTTCGTGACAAAAAAATTCTAAATATTCCATTATCGGACTTCGAAGCATGTCAATCGCTGTTTAAAATCAATTTTTATGCCATTTTTCTCGTAAAAAAGCGATAATATTCCGACCGGGAATCTGTGTTTTAGTACAAAGAGAGAGAAAATAAAAACATGGGGTCGCCTCGTGCACGCGCCTCAGTGTCATTGTCCTCTGATAGACCACTTACCAAAGGCGCTAATGTTTTTCAGCCAGGGGCTGCCTCGACATCATTCAGCTTTTTCCCGGGTTCTGAGAGCCTATTGGAGCCGTAGGAAGTGTCACGTTACAGCAAAGATCCTAAGTTTTCAATAAAAAGAGTCAAGAAGCCCAAGGAATGGTCAGAGAGGGCACTTCCTGTACAGAATCTTCTCAGGTTTTTGCCTGCCATATGAGTTCTGTTATACTCACAGACACCATTCAAACAGTTTTAGAAACTTTAGGGTGTGTTCTATCCAAAGCCAATAATTATATGCATATTCTAGTTTCTGGGCAGTAGTAATAACCAGATTAAATCGGGTACGTTTTTTATTCGGCCGTGTAAATACTGCCCCCTAGCCCTAACAGGATAATGAGTGGGCTGGACAAGCCGAGAGATGAGCTTGGGCGGTCTGCTACGCTTCTGGTTAGGCTGTTTTTATGTTATCCAGAGCGTTGTGCCAGAGTGCAGAAAAACTGACGAAAGCGTAATTCAATTGATGCCAGCAGCACAGTTGCGGTCACAAATGCTCTGGATAACATAAAAACAGCCTAACCAGCTCTGCTAGGGTGAGTAAAATGGTCAGAGTGAGCTGATCTCTCATTTGAGTCTGGAAGTAGCTAGCAAGCTAGCCATCATTAGCCAGTTAGCTTGGGTGCTTGACTGCTGTTGTGAGGTCAGAACGCTCGGATCAACCCTACTTTTTATGGCCAGAGCGTCCAGTGTGCACTCTGAACGCTCCGAGAGCAAAACGCTCAGAATTTGCGAATGGCCAATTTGACAACGCTCTGAGTTTACGAACTTTACGAACGCCCAGAGGACACTCTGGCACTCAAGATTACGTTTCCAAACACACCCATAGTATAAACCAGCCTTTAGTCTTGAGATCTTTGCTTGTTTAGTAAATAGCCTCTCATGTGAATCCTTAAAGAGATGGGTGGGGCTAAAGCTTAAAAGGGTGTGAAAGATGCTGAATGGGTGTAGACAAAGAAGAGCTTTCCAGTAGGTACCGAAACATTCAAGGGCCATTTTCTCAAAAGTGAGGTTACAAGTTTATCAACTTTCAAAGAATAATTACTTTCCCATTGTGCGTCAACTGTAGTGTATGTTATACAATTTTCTAGCTCTGGGTCTCCAATGTAAAAAACATAATTTCACATTTTGCCGGTCAGTCAGAAATATCAGGGCTCCGAAGGAGGGAGGCAATTGGCAACAGTCTGGTAAGGTAGGACAGTCGTGGGTTAGGGAGGAATTCGGCCTGATGTCAGGTTAGATGAAGTGAGAAGGAGCAGTCCTATTTCACACACATAACTTCCACGCCTAAGAAGGTTCTAGAACAGTGGTTCTTAACCTTGTTGAAGGTACTGACCCCCACCAGTTTCATATGCGCATCCCCCGAACCCTTCTTAACTGGAAAAATGGCTCTCTTCACCTTGAATTCAGCGAGCGTTGTGTTCTTGTATTGTCCATCTCCATGCAGCTTAAGGAAGTGTTCTCTTAGTTTTGCCGGTGCTAGACTAGAATTGCTCAACTTGGCATTGCAAATCATGCAGTTAGGACGCTGACTCTCATCACGTTCCGTTATACATGTGAATCCATATTGTACATATTCGTCCGACCACTTTCTTTTTTTGCTCGACATAGTTAGTATGAAGGGATTAAAATATTAAGAAAGAAATCACACGACGTACCATCACGACAGTCACAATTCGACTACTGAGCGCGCCAAATTCCCTGCAGCACAGATAGGCCAAGCGATGTTGCGTGATCACCTGCAGCCAATGATGGCCAAGCGGGGCGTGTCATCACGAATCATATGAGTCGGGTGTGTGTCTTGACCTCCGCCGAACCCCTGAGACTGACTCACCGAACCCCTGGGGTTCGATCGAACCCAGGTTAAGAACCACTGTTCTAGTATCAGGTAGTGCCATGACTACATCAGTGAGAAGAACCAATTAAGTTCCTGACTAACAACAGAGATGTGTTATTCAATGCATATCTGTGGGCTATAGTAGTAAAGGCCAAATTCACTATTTTATCAAATTATTGTTTTTATTAAAAATAATTATACCTAAAGGGTGACTCCTTAAATCCCAAATCAAATAGCTAAATGATCCATGTTATGACATTCTTAAAATAATTCCATATTTTAACTTATATGGAGGAAGAAGGTCCTGGTGGTAGTTACTATATAACCTAGGACTCATCCTGTCTAACCCTAATGAACACCACCATGTTATGTCTCTGTGTGAGGAGGAAGAAGGTCCTGATGGTAGTTACTATATAACCTAGGACTCATCCTGTCTAACCCTAATGAACACCACCATGTTGTTCTGTCTCTGTGTGAGGAGGAAGGATATCCTGGTGGTAGTTACTATATAACCTAGGACTCATCCTGTCTAACCCTAATGAACACCACCATGATGTTCTGTCTCTGTGTGAGGAGGAAGGATATCCTGGTGGTAGTTACTATATAACCTAGGACTCATCCTGTCTAACCCTAATGAACACCACCATGTTGTTCTGTCTCTGTGTGAGGAGGAAGGATATCCTGATGGAAGTTACTATATGAGGGAAAGGGGGCTACCTAGTCAGTTAAACAATTGAACGCATTCAACCAAAGTATGCCTTCCACATGTAAACAATCCCCTTTAAATTGTAGAGGTGCGGGGGGCTGCCTTAATCGATGTCCATGTCATCGGTGCCCGGGGAGCAGTTGTTGAGGGGGTTAACTGCCTTACTCAAGGGCAGAATGTCATATTTTTCCACCTTGCCAGCTCGGGATTTGAACCAATGATCTTTCGGTTACTGGCCCAATGCTCCTAACCGCTAGGCTACCTGTTACCGAAAAGGGTTGCAAAATTATGGTAACTTTACCCAAATTCCAAGATTTTACAGAAATCCTACTTGGAGGATTCCCAGATGTCCTACTTATTCCCTCCTAATTTGGGGAAATGTGCAACATTAACATGTAACCTAGAAGTGTCATACCCTGATCTGTATCACCTGTCTATGTGCTTGTCTCCACCCCTCTCCAGGTGTCGCCCATCTTCCCCATTATCCCCAGTGTATTTATACCAGTGTTCTCTGTTTGTCTGTTGCCAGTCCTTTCTGCCTGCCCCTACCCTGAGCCTGCCATTCTGTACCTTGTCACACCACACTGGATTATTGACCTCTGCCTGCCCTGACCCCGAGACTGCCTGCTGTTCTGTACCTTAGGGACTCTGATCTGGATTAATGACCCCCGCCTGCCCTTGATCTGTCGTTTTGCCTGCCCCCTGTTGTAGTAAAAAACTTGTGTTACTTCGACACTGTCTGCTTCTGGGTCTTCTCCTAAAACATGATAGACTGCTTACAGGGTAAAGGCGTCAGCAGGCTTCAGTTTGGCTGGCGCCTAGCTGAACTCGGCTAGCCGAACTGAACAAAAAAAATGGCAACAGTACTATTTGTCCATTTTGAGACGCTGTAACCAGTATACACTTCCTCAAAATAGTCAGATTTGTTCAAAGATACTGTAACTCAAGAAATCTGTCATTCATTTTGACATTTTTTCAGAGGAGATCGTAGTCGTGCAATTGTCCATCTAACTAAGATGTTTGGTGCAGTATTTCATAATGAAAACTCTTGCATGAAAATGAGTCATCTCTCGTTGAATGACAACGGACTTTATTGAAGAATCCCTTCTGTTGACCAATCACAGACGAAGGGGCATAGTCTTCGGCTGGAGACTTCTGCTTGCATCAAGAAAAATGTTGTACCTGAACAGCCAAAAAAACCCTCACCAAAGTCCAAAACAAACAACAATGTCACAAAATGTCATCATAATATATGCACAAACTCTACTGAACTGTTTCGGCTGGGAAGCATGCGGACGCCTTAAGAAAACCAAGTCATTTTATAGTTTGGGTGAACCCTTTAAAAGTGAAATGTCTGTATCAGAGTCTCCATACAGACAATGTTAGTGAGTGTGTGTGTCCTCTTAATCAGTGACAGTGATGTTATTGTGTTGGCGTCCATCAACCAGTGATATCTGTGTATCAGTATCAGTGATATACATGTGTATAGCTTGTTCTTGGTCACAGCCTCCTGCTCTCCAGCTGGAAGTCCGCTTTCTGCTTCTGTTTCTCCATCATTGTCTCCAGCTCTGTAGATTTGCGGACATCCTAATAGAAATGGAGAGAAAGAAAGGAAGAAATACAGTCTGTTAAGGAGCTAGTAGTTACTTTGCTGATGTTAAGGAGCTAGTAGAGTTACTTTGCTAATGTTAGGGAGCTAGTAGTTACTTTGCTAATGTTAAGGAGCTAGTAGAGTTACTTTGCTAACGTTAGGGAGCTAGTAGTTATTTTGCTACCGTTAAGAAGCTAGTAGAGTTACTTTGCTAACGTTAGGGAGCTAGTAGTTATTTTGCTACCGTTAAGAAGCTAGTAGAGTTACTTTGCTAACGTTAGGGATCTAGTAGTTACTTTGCTACCGTTAAGAAGCTAGTAGAGTTACTTTGCTAATGTTAGGGAGCTAGTAGAGTTATTTGCTAACGTTAGCCTCTTGTCTGTAGCAAAGCACAGTAATGAAAAGGTCAAGTCACTACTGGTTGGTCAAATTATAAAATGTGAATGTACTACTCTCACTTCCAGTGAGACAGTATGTGCTATGATATTGTAGTGAACTTAGGGGGTAGCCCAGACTGGGACTCCAACCCAAGTCCAGCCAACACCTAGCAACCTCGTCAAGAGGTTCAGACCTCTTGGCGTAACGGTCATTACCCCCTTCCTTCTGGAGAGTGTATCCCCACGCTTCTCTTTACCAAGTCCCTCATGTGTACACACCTCTCTGATGGAGGTGCCTTCCTTGAGTCATCCCCCTTCTGACATGTAGTCCTGGCCACAGTGTAGCAAATTCAGGTGTAGCCCATACCAGGACTCAAACCCTGGTCCAGTGACTGTCAACATAACACCCTAACCATTACACCAAGAGGTCTGACCCTCTTGAGGAAGTCTCTAGGTGTTGGATTAAGGTTCTACAATATATTGGTTAGATTCCAAAATGGAAAATGACTCACTTCACTCCCTTCATTAAATTAAACAGGAAGTATAGTCCTTTTAACATAACTTGACATTTTACAACCTTGTCCATCCAACAATATATATGAGATTCATGTGTTACACATCTAACACCAGTCCATCATTAGAAGTATTAATTCATCTACACCCAGAAACTCCCAGAGACTCCCAGTCACGCTGAATAGGAATTAGGAGATGGGGCGAGAAGGGGGGAGGGAAGAGGAGAGAGAGCGGGAGGGAAGAGGAGAGAAAGGAGAGAAGGAGGGAGGGAAGAGGAGAGAGAGAAAAAGCATGGGAACCAAGGATCTATCTATAATGTGAGAGTTGTGTCAACCAGAAGAGAAGGAAGACAGAGGGAAAGGATAAATAAGAGGAGTACTGAGGAAGTGATGTGTTTTGATACAACTCTATAAGAGTTGTGATGAGAATGGGGTTGGCAGTCAATGGGGCTGCCAGTGTATGAGGCTGCCAGTCAATGGGGCTGCCAGTCAATGGGGTTGTCAGTCAATAGGGTTTCCAGTCAATGGGGTTGTCAGTCAATGGGGTTGTCAGTCAATGGGGTTTCCAGTCAATGGGGTTGCCAGTCAATGGTGTTACCAGTCAATGGGGTTGTCAGTCAATAGGGTTTCCAGTCAATGGGGTTGTCAGTCAATGGGGTTGCCAGTCAATGGTGTTACCAGTCAATGGGGTTGTCAGTCAATGGGGTTTCCAGTCAATGGGGTTGTCAGTCAATGGGGTTGTCAGTCAATGGGGTTGTCAGTCAATAGGGTTTCCAGTCAATGGGGTTGTCAGTCAATGGGGTTGCCAGTCAATGGTGTTACCAGTCAATGGGGTTGTCAGTCAATAGGGTTTCCAGTCAATGGGGTTGTCAGTCAATGGGGTTGTCAGTCAATAGGGTTTCCAGTCAATGGGGTTGTCAGTCAATAGGGTTTCCAGTCAATGGGGTTGTCAGTCAATGGGGTTGTCAGTCAATAGGGTTGTCAGTCAATAGGGTTTCCAGTCAATGGGGTTGTCAGTCATTGGGGTTGTCAGTCAATGGGGTTGTCAGTCAATGGGGTTGTCAGTCAATAGGGTTTCCAGTCAATGGGGTTGTCAGTCAATGGGGTTGTCAGTCAATGGGGTTGTCAGTCAATGGGGTTTCCAGTCAATGGGGTTTCCAGTCAATGGGGTTGCTTGTACCTCCAGTAAAGCCTTCTGCACCATCATCTGGCTGTACACTCTGGCACCCTCCTCTGGTGAAAACATACGCAGGTCCTCTTTACTCAGGGCAAAGAGCTCAGCACCAGTGAGTCTCCCCAGCAGTGCTACTGTCCTGAATGGAGAGAGAGAGAGATGGGACAGTAAGGTGGTCAGAAGTGTTACTGTCCTGAATGGATAGAGAGATGGGGGACAGTAAGGTAGTCAGAAGTGTTACTGTACTGAATAGAGAGGGAGATAGGACAGAGTAAGGTGGTCAGAAGTGTTACTGTCCTGAATGGATAGAGAGATGGGGGACAGTAAGGTGGTCAGAAGTGTTACTGTCCTGAATGGAGAGAGAGATAGGGGACAGTAAGGTGGTCAGAAGTGTTACTGTACTGAATAGAGAGGGAGATAGGACAGAGTAAGGTGGTCAGAAGTGTTACTGTCCTGAATGGAGAGAGATATAGGGAGAGAGAGATAGGGCAGAGTAAGGTGGTCAGAAGTGTTACTGTCCTGAATAGAGAGAGAGATAGGGCAGAGTAAAGTGGTCAGAAGTGTTACTGTCCTGAATAGAGAGAGAGAGATATGGGACAGTAAGGTGGTCAGAAGTGTTACTGTCATGAATAGAGAGAGATATAGGGCAGAGTAAGGTAAGGTGGTTTTCATTATGGCCATGCTAGAAAGGATAAACGTGTGACAGAAATATGGTGTATATCAAGTATACTGTAGTTGACTGAACTAGCTCCACTACACCCACTCACGGCTCAGTGAAGCCCTTCCCTCTCAGCCAGCCCTCTACCTCAGCAGGAGGGGAGTGGTAGTCCAGGGGGGCCGAGGTGTCTGTGGTGCGGGGGATCACTAGGGGACGGATGGAGCCCGCCCTGCCATTGGCCAGCCGCTGGAGGAGCTCACCGTTCACCATAAAGCCTGTGTACAGGGGTCACACACACATTTAATGTCAGTTAAGAATGTGCACATACTGTATACACACACTGTTACAAGCATGTTCTCACTTATAAACATGTACTCTATCACACACACACACAACTACACACACACACGCACACGCACGTACACACACGCACACGCACGCACACACACGCACATGCACACGCACACACACACACATTGACTACATTGACTTGGACTACACAGCTTTATGGTTAGACATTACATTGACTACATTGACTGGTACTACACAGCTTTAGGGTTAGACATTACATTGACTACATTGACTTGGACTACACAGCTTTAGGGTTAGACATTACATTGACTACATTGACTGGGACTACACAGCTTTAGGGTTAGACATTACATTGACTACATTGACTGGGACTACACAACTTTAGGGTTAGACATTACATTGACTACATTGACTTGGACTACACAGCTTTATGGTTAGATATTACATTGACTACATTGACTGGGACTACACAACTTTAGGGTTAGACATTACATTGACTTGGACTACACAGCTTTAGGGTTAGACATTACATTGACTACATTGACTTGGACTACACAGCTTTATGGTTAGATATTACATTGACTGCATTGACTTGGACTACACAGCTTTAGGGTTAGACATTACATTGACTACATTGACTGGGACTACACAGCTTTAGGGTTAGACATTACATTGACTACATTGACTTGGACTACACAGCTTTATGGTTAGATATTACATTGACTACATTGACTGGGACTACACAACTTTAGGGTTAGACATTACATTGACTGCATTGACTTGGACTACACAGCTTTATGGTTAGATATTACATTGACTACATTGACTGGGACTACACAACTTTAGGGTTAGACATTACATTGACTACATTGACTTGGACTACACAGCTTTAGGGTTAGACATTACATTGACTACATTGACTTGGACTACACAGCTTTATGGTTAGATATTACATTGACTGCATTGACTTGGACTACACAGCTTTAGGGTTAGATATTACATTGACTGCATTGACTTGGACTACACAGCTTTAGGGTTAGATATTACATTGACTACATTGACTTGGACTACACAGCTTTAGGGTTAGACATTACATTGACTACATTGACTTGGACTACACAGCTTTAGGGTTAAATATTACATTGACTACATTGACTTGGACTACACAGCTTTAGGGTTAGACATTACATTGACTACATTGACTGGGACTACACAGCTTTAGGGTTAGACATTACATTGACTTGGACTACACAGCTTTAGGGTTAGACATTACATTGACTACATTGACTTGGACTACACAGCTTTATGGTTAGATATTACATTGACTACATTGACTTGGACTACACAGCTTTATGGTTAGATATTACATTGACTACATTGACTTGGACTACACAGCTTTAGGGTTAGACATTACATTGACTACATTGTCTGGGACTACACAGCTTTAGGGTTAAATATTACATTGACTACATTGACTTGGACTACACAGCTTTAGGGTTAGACATTACATTGACTTGGACTACACAGATTTGGGGTTAGACATTACATTGACTACATTGACTTGGACTACACAGCTTTATGGTTAGATATTACATTGACTACATTGACTTGGACTACACAGCTTTATGGTTAGATATTACATTGACTACATTGACTTGGACTACACAGCTTTAGGGTTAGACATTACATTGACTACATTGACTTGGACTACACAGCTTTAGGGTTAAATATTACATTGACTACATTGACTTGGACTACACAGCTTTAGGGTTAGACATTACATTGACTACATTGACTGGGACTACACAGCTTTAGGGTTAGACATTACATTGACTTGGACTACACAGCTTTAGGGTTAGACATTACATTGACTACATTGACTTGGACTACACAGCTTTATGGTTAGATATTACATTGACTGCATTGACTTGGACTACACAGCTTTAGGGTTAGATATTACATTGACTGCATTGACTTGGACTACACAGCTTTAGGGTTAGATATTACATTGACTACATTGACTTTGACTTGGACTACACAGCTTTAGGGTTAGACATTACATTGACTACATTGACTTGGACTACACAGCTTTAGGGTTAAATATTACATTGACTACATTGACTTGGACTACACAGCTTTAGGGTTAGACATTACATTGACTACATTGACTGGGACTACACAGCTTTAGGGTTAGACATTACATTGACTACATTGTCTGGGACAACACAGCTTTAGGGTTAAATATTACATTGACTACATTGACTTGGACTACACAGCTTTAGGGTTAGACATTACATTGACTTGGACTACACAGCTTTGGGGTTAGACATTACATTGACTACATTGACTGGGACTACACAGCTTTATGGTTAGACATTACATTAACTATATTGTAGTCATTTAACCCATTTTATCCAGAGGGATCTAGAGTGGTTGGATATTATCAGGAGGCTTAGCAACATCATACAGAACATGCAGGTATAACACAACCACTAAACCTTTAGAAGTAGCCAGCCAGTCTGCAGTGCTATGAACAGAAAACACAGAGTGCCTGATAAGAGTAGTGCTATGCTGAATCCCAAATGGCACCCTATTCCCTATATAGTGCACTATTCTGGTATTGAATTGTAAAAAAAGAGTAGTGCTCTATGTAGGGAATAGGATTGTTAAAACAGTCACACATTCATATTTAGTATTTCTCTATACACACCTAGTTTGTCCCTTTATTTAGAATGCATGACAGCTCATCAGTCAATCACCCCTAACTTTCTACCCAATCAGAGACATTCTCCTCCACCTGTTAGTTGTAAGTCCCGCCTCCAGCCAGTGAGTTGCAGTGATGGAAAGTTAGGCTTTTTTTACTGACTCTGATCTTTCAGACTCGTTCAGTCAAAAGAACTAATCTTTCGACTCATTTTGTTCATTTGAGTCAGTATTGCCCAGAGCATGAAAGACCCTCTACCGGCGAACGATGAACTGAAAACTCAAAAAAGTCATGATTCTACAAGCCTCTCGTTCACATGTTGTTCACCATAAGGGACTTATTGGAGCTGTGTGACTGAGACATGTCAAATGTTTAAAACATCTATGTTTATTGATTGCTAAACATACAAATAAAAACATTCTTGATATATTTGAACGAGGTCAAGTTGTGAGCGCAACCGGACTAGATTGTGAACGACTCTTGGACTAGATAGTGAACGACTCTTGGACTAGATTGAGAACGACTCATGGCGGAATGCATTGCTTAAGCACAATGTGGTTCGTGAACTGCAGCCCCTAAATGATTCATTCTCCAGTTCGGGTTTGTTGAGCAGAGGCTGTGTATGTTTTGGTTCTACTAAGGTAGGTCCCTCATACCATTCAATAATCAATTACTTGCCTTCATTTTTGCACCATGTGATCAATGATCAGTTCTAAACATGTATTTTTCTTCTCTATGCTCATGATTTATTTCCCTGAGGACATGATGACAGACAGTTGGTGGTCGGAGGACATCTCTGGAGCTGCTGACCCGGAGGAGCGCGTATTAATCCTGCTGTAGGACTCATTGTGACCAGTACTAGCAGGTCAAACAAACCACTAAAATAAACGAGTCACAACAAAAAACATCATGACTCTCGAGTCAGTAAAAGTGGTCGTTCAAAAATAATGAATCGTTATTCAACTGCACATAAATAGTGAGTTGAAGACAGAGAACAGATAGTTTGTGACTTCTCCTTGGAAGTATCAAGACAAGTTCCAAGTTGCACCATGTTTAGCTGTATTTGTGCTGCATATAACAAGTGAGGATTACCAGTACATGGTGTCTTTGACATGCTGTCTGTCAGGGGATAAAGTCATGTGGTGCCTTTATAGTGTTTATGAGATAATCATCATTGCTAGCTAAGTAGCCAGTTAGTATAGACTACAGTTAGCCAGGCTAACTAGATACCTTTTTATGTGTCATGAGTATTTCAGTTACATTATGTCTATAAGACAGTCATATATTTGTAACAACAGTTACATTATGTCTATAAGACAGTCATATATTTTTATAGCAGTTACATTATGTCTATAAGACAGTCATATATTTGTAACAGCAGTTACATTATGTCTATAAGACAGTCATATATTTTTTATAGCAGTTACATTATGTCTATAAGACAGTCATATATTTGTAACAGCAGTTACATTATGTCTATAAGACAGTCATATATTTTTTATAGCAGTTACATTATGTCTATAAGACAGTCATATCTTTGTAACAGCAGTTACATTCTATGCAGAGTTAGTGTTACATTGTACAGCCTCCTCACTACTGCAGCAGCTTATTAGTCATGTATAGCATGTTGAATTGGGTTAGTGAGCTATGAAGAGCTAACATGGCTGACATAGAATGTTGTAGAGTCATGTAAATGAAGAGCTAACATGGCTGTCATAGAATGTTGTAGAGTCATGTAAATGAAGATCTAACATGGCTGTCATAGAATGTTGTAGAGTCATGTAAATGAAGATCTAACATGGCTGTATAGAATGTTGTAGAGTCATGTAAATGAAGATCTAACATGGCTGTCATAGAATGTTGTAGAGTCATGTAAATGAAGATCTAACATGGCTGTCATAGAATGTTGTAGAGTCATGTAAATGAAGATCTAACATGGCTGTCATAGAATGTTGTAGAGTCATGTAAATGAAGATCTAACATGGCTGTATAGAATGTTGTAGTGTCATGTAAATGAAGAGTTAACATGGCTGTATAGAATGTTGTAGTGTCATGTAAATGAAGAGCTAACATGGCTGTCATAGAATGTTGTAGAGTCATGTAAATGAAGTGCTAACATGGCTGTATAGAATGTTGTAGTGTTGTGTAAATGAAGAGCTAACATGGCTGTATAGAATGTTGTAGAGTCATGTAAATGAAGATCTAACATGGCTGTCATAGAATGTTGTAGTGTCATGTAAATGAAGAGCTAACATGGCTGTATAGAATGTTGTAGTGTCATGTAAATGAAGAGTTAACATGGCTGTATAGAATGTTGTAGTGTCATGTAAATGAAGAGTTAACATGGCTGTATAGAATGTTGTAGTGTCATGTAAATGAAGATCTAACATGGCTGTATAGAATGTTGTAGAGTCATGTAAATGAAGAGTTAACATGGCTGACATAGAATGTTGTAGAGTCATGTAAATGAAGAGCTAACATGGCTGTATAGAATGTTGTAGAGTCATGTAAATGAAGATCTAACATGGCTGTCATAGAATGTTGTAGTGTCATGTAAATGAAGAGTTAACATGGCTGACATAGAATGTTGTAGAGTAATGTAAATGAAGAGTTAACATGACTGTCATAGAATGTTGTAGAGTCATGTAAATGAAGAGTTAACATGGCTGTCATAGAATGTTGTAGTGTCATGTAAATGAAGAGTTAACATGGCTGTATAGAATGTTGTAGTGTCATGTAAATGAAGAGCTAACATGGCTGACATAGAATGTTGTAGAGTCATGTAAATGAAGATCTAACATGGCTGTCATAGAATGTTGTAGTGTCATGTAAATGAAGAGCTAACATGGCTGTATAGAATGTTGTAGAGTCATGTAAATGAAGATCTAACATGGCTGTCATAGAATGTTGTAGTGTCATGTAAATGAAGAGCTAACATGGCTGTATAGAATGTTGTAGAGTCATGTAAATGAAGATCTAACATGGCTGTCATAGAATGTTGTAGTGTCATGTAAATGAAGAGCTAACATGGCTGTATAGAATGTTGTAGAGTCATGTAAATGAAGATCTAACATGGCTGACATAGAATGTTGTAGAGTCATGTAAATGAAGAGCTAACATGGCTGACATAGAATGTTGTAGAGTCATGTAAATGAAGAGTTAACATGACTGACATAGAATGTTGTAGAGTCATGTAAATGAAGAGCTAACATGGCTGTATAGAATGTTGTAGTGTCATGTAAATGAAGAGTTAACATGGCTGTATAGAATGTTGTAGAGTCATGTAAATGAAGAGTTAACATGGCTGTATAGAATGTTGTAGAGTCATGTAAATGAAGATCTAACATGGCTGTCATAGAATGTTGTAGAGTCATGTAAATTAAGAGTTAACATGGCTGTCATAGAATGTTGTAGAGTCATGTAAATGAAGATCTAACATGGCTGTATAGAATGTTGTAGTGTCATGTAAATGAAGAGCTAACATGGCTGTCATAGAATGTTGTAGTGTCATGTAAATGAAGAGCTAACATGGCTGTATAGAATGTTGTAGAGTCATGTAAATTAAGAGCTAACATGGCTGTCATAGAATGTTGTAGAGTCATGTAAATGAAGAGCTAACATGGCTGTCATAGAATGTTGTAGAGTCATGTAAATGAAGATCTAACATGGCTGTCATAGAATGTTGTAGAGTCATGTAAATGAAGATCTAACATGGCTGTCATAGAATGTTGTAGTGTCATGTAAATGAAGAGTTAACATGGCTGTCATAGAATGTTGTAGTGTCATGTAAATGAAGATCTAACATGGCTGTCATAGAATGTTGTAGTGTCATGTAAATGAAGAGCTAACATGGCTGTATAGAATGTTGTAGAGTCATGTAAATGAAGATCTAACATGGCTGACATAGAATGTTGTAGAGTCATGTAAATGAAGAGCTAACATGGCTGACATAGAATGTTGTAGAGTCATGTAAATGAAGAGTTAACATGACTGACAGAATGTTGTAGAGTCATGTAAATGAAGAGCTAACATGGCTGTATAGAATGTTGTAGTGTCATGTAAATGAAGAGTTAACATGGCTGTATAGAATGTTGTAGAGTCATGTAAATGAAGAGCTAACATGGCTGTATAGAATGTTGTAGAGTCATGTAAATGAAGATCTAACATGGCTGTCATAGAATGTTGTTGTGTCATGTAAATGAAGAGTTAACATGGCTGTCATAGAATGTTGTAGAGTCATGTAAATGAAGATCTAACATGGCTGTATAGAATGTTGTAGTGTCATGTAAATGAAGAGCTAACATGGCTGTCATAGAATGTTGTAGTGTCATGTAAATGAAGAGCTAACATGGCTGTATAGAATGTTGTAGTGTCATGTAAATGCATCATAATGCAGAAACCTCATTGGCTAAACTATTTAAATACATGGAGGAAAGTGTGTCAACGGTCAGAGGGAGGAATGTGTACCTGGAGGTGGGTGGTGACACTGACCACTATAGACCACCAATCCACAGGCTTACCTTTGTCTCTGTCGCCCCCTGTCATAGTGGAGGGGGACATGCTTTGAGGACGGCGGGGCACGGCGGGGAAGTTGGCCCCTTCTCGGCTGGAGGGGGTGTAGGAGAAGTGCCTTGGAGGGGTGAAGGGCACCTTCTGTCAAACAGAGACAGGAACACACAGGGTAACTCAGATGAGTCGGTGAGTATGCGTCTATTAAGCCCAGTTCAGATACAACAGCGGAGAGGAGACGGTTTTATGCCATTTAAAAACGAAATTAGCTTGATCTGTTGTAGTTTTAGAACGTCTCATGTCGTCTGCTGTAGATTCCAAGATTCAAAACCTCAAATCTTAGCTAAAGACGAAATGGATCCGTTTAGCCAATCAGAAAACAGTGTGCTGACATTCTGTGTTTAGCCAAGCAGCTAGCTAGCTAACCAAGCAAACCACTAGCTAGCTAACCAAGCAGACTACTAGCTAGCTAACCAAGCAGACCACTAGCTAGCTAACCAAGCAGACCACTAGCTAGTTAACTAAGCAGACCACTAGCTAGCTAACCAAGCAGACCACTAGCTAGCTAACCAAGCAGACCACTAGCTAGCTAACCAAGCAGACCACTAGCTAGCTTGCTGATATTTATCTGACAAGTCACAAAGTGTGTGTTTCATGATACTTGTTTGCTACAACAAATGGGGACTTTGTATCAAAGTTGTATCACATCATTGTAAAGAGGCACCATTAGTGTGGAAACGGTGTCAACCGTGTGTGTGTGTGTGTATGTGTGTGTGTGTGTCTATGTGTGTGTGCGTGCGTGCATGTGTGTGTCCATTACCTGGGACTGTCTGAGTGCCACTGGGCTATCCCTATGGTTGTTGTTGAGGGCAGACAGAGGCTCCAGAATGTTGAAGGGAACAAACCCAATCTGGTCAAAGTTATTGCGGCACTTCCACCAACGCTTTGACGACTCAATCACCTGAAAGAGAGAAGATTTCAATTAGGATTTGTATTTATAATATGGAATTGGGATTTACTTGTTGATAAATAATGTGTTCACTCTATGTGTTCATGGCAATGTGAGATATACTGAATCAAGACAATACATCTCTATGTGTTCATGGCCATGTCAGATATACTGAAACAAGACAATAAAGCTCTATGTGTTCATGGCCATGTGAGATATACTGAATCAAGACAATAAAGCTTACTGAATGGAATTCATTTGTGAGAACTTTTTAAGTAATCAGGATAATTCAATTCATGTGAACTTCTGTAAATTAACACAAGTAGACCCTATGGGCTCTGGTCAAAGGAAGCAAACTATATAGGGAGTAGGGTCTTGTTTGGGACTCAGACAGTATTTAACATGCAGTTCACACATTATTGTCATGTTATTGTCACGTTATTGTCACGTGTTGTCATGTAGTACACAGATTGTAGAATAAAAACCTCCAGAGTTTCTCCCTGCAGCACGGAGAGTTCACTGCTGTTCCTGGCAACAAAGCCGTAGCTGCAGCTGAACATCCTCTCACCCTCAGGTGGAAGTTCACTGCCATCTCTGGAGGAGAAACAGACAGTCCTAGGGTCAATCTGTTGTATCAGACAGTCATAGGGTCAATCTCAGTTGTATCAGACAGTCCTAGGGTCAATCTCAGTTGTATCAGACAGTCCTAGGGTCAATCTCAGTTGTATCAGACAGTCCTAGGGTCAATCTGTTGTATCAGACAGTCCAAAGGGTCAATCTCAGTTGTATCAGACAGTCCAAAGGGTCAATCTCAGTTGTATCAGACAGTCCTAGGGTTAATCTGTTGTATCAGACAGTCCTAGGGTCAATCTCAGTTGTATCAGACAGTCCAAAGGGTCAATCTCAGTTGTATCAGACAGTCCAAAGGGTCAATCTCAGTTGTATCAGACAGTCCAAAGGGTCAATCTCAGTTGTATCAGACAGTCCAAAGGGTCAATCTCAGTTGTATCAGACAGTCCAAAGGGTCAATCTCAGTTGTATCAGACAGTCCTAGGGTCGATCTCAGTTGTATCAGACAGTCCTAGGGTCGATCTCAATTGTATTTCCTTGATTCCTCAAATTCAATCTCCTCGCCAACTTCTCAGCCGTATTGGATTAGAAGGTTGACAGTCCCACTTTGTGTTACCTGTCATTTAACTGTGTGATCAGTTTGTGTTACCTGTCATTTAACTGTGTGATCAGTTTGTGTTACCTGTCATTTAACTGTGTGATCAGTTTGTGTTACCTGTCATCTCTCACACACAGATGTTGTTTCTTTGTAATATTGATGGTGTTTTGAAAAACAGTAGGACTGTTCATTACAGCGTGGAATAAAGAGTTAATAACATGGTAGTAATGGAAACTAGTTTTAATGACTTACTGTTTTACTATATTAATGATTTATTATTAATAAAGTTATATATTATATATGAAATATATAAATAATAGAAAAGTAATTACTTTTTTAAAAACACCCCTCTGTTTTATGGACACAGGAAGTTATTGGATCCAAGCACTCCATCATAAAGCTTAGTGAAAGGTGAAAGGTGCCATAATCAGTGGTGAAACTGTGTTTGTCGTGAACTGTGTGAATCAGTAAACAAAAAGCATTACAGCAGTTATTGGGGATCTCAGAAACGTACGATTCGTCAGTGTGCTGGACTGAGCTGGCTCCTTCCTCCGCCTGATCAGGAGGGTCCTAAATTAGGGAAGGAATAAGAAGCAATAATTACAAAATTAAATCTAATCAATTACAATCTAAATGGGATGTCATACAGTTCCACTAGACAATGGTAAAGTAAGTATACCTCTACACTGTATTGAAGAGCGTCCTGTTTGTGCTGTGACTTGATTGGGTCCTCCCAAAGTTGACCTTCTGGGTCAAAGGCCTTAGGCTGCCATCCATCCAGAAAGACAGGTGAGTATGGAGGGACAGACTCAATAAGCTGGGAGCTGGGAGAGAAAGAGGCCAAAGGTCAGGACTTGTCTTGAGCCTTGTCAATGGATGACAATGTGCATATGAACTACACACAAACATACAGATGCAGTATCTTAATTTGATCATCCTGTTGTTGCAGGAATTTTCCTGCACAGCAGGAAATGCAAACATGTAGTGTATTCAAGGTCTAAAAAGGCTTCTAAAATGTGTATTTTCCACTTTAAATGTCAGACTTGCACTAACGAAAAAATGTATCAAACCCTACAAAAAATGTCCATTAACTATAATCCACACAACAATTCACATTTCCTGTTGCTGCAGGATTATTTTCCTGCTGTGTGAAACAGGCTCAAATTAAGATATGGCATCTGTACATCAATAAGCACAGATATCATATGTAGTACACACACACACAGACACATGCACATGCACATACACACACCCACACACACACATACACACACACACACACACACACACACACACACACACACACACACACACACACACACACACACACACACACACACACACACACACACACACACACACACAGTTTCCCCTGTAGTTCAGTTGGTAGAGCATGGTGCTTGTAACACCAGTATAGTGGGTTTGATTCCCGTGACCACTCATACGTAAGATGTATGCACGAATGACTGTAAGTCAGTTTAGATAACAGCGTCTGCTAAATAGCATATATGATTATATTACCAGTGTAAGGTCCAGTTAGGCCCTAAGGAGGTCCAAAGCTCCTTCTCGTCATCGGTCAGGTGCTTCTGCAGTAGAGACACAGCACCACTGGTCAGGGCTGGACTGACCACAGTCGCCCCCATCTCTGGCCCACCAGTAGTCTTCACCATCTGAGACCAGAGAGAGAGAGACATGAATTGATCTCAGACTTAACACTGATGCATCCATCCCGACCTCTGTCCGCCTGGGAAGGAAGGACAGACAGACAGACAGACAGACAGACAGACAGACAGACAGACAGACAGACAGACAGACAGACAGACAGACAGACAGACAGACAGAGACAGACAGACAGACAGACAGACAGACAGACAGACAGACAGACAGACAGACAGACAGACAGACAGACAGACAATCATATAGTATCACCACAGATATGAACCAGATATTTCACCGGATGAATGTGAGCATCTGCTTGGCGTTTCCACTCACTACCAAATATGGTAGTGAGAGGAAGCCCAGTGGCCAGCAGTGGGAGAAGATTTTGGCCGTCATTCTGCTAATTTTCTCATCGCTGAAACATTTGACTCCCTATACAGTTTTCTGTTCCCAAACTATAATTTGTTAGATATCCGAGTGGACTAAGTTTTGTATACTTTACTGTTTGTCAAAGATTCTAAAATGTGCGTTGTTTAGGAGGAGTGCAAGGGTGGATTGAGTTATTGCACATGCACACTTCACAGAGTAGGCGTTCTCTAATGGAAATATGCAAATACATGCTAGAATGAGCCAATAGGATCTCGCTAGCTCGTGTTAGGCTCTGCCCACCTCCTTCCTTGTTCTGCTCACTATGATTCATTGGTTCCCATTGGAAATAATAGGCTGTGGTCTATCTTGGGTTAGTTATAAAAATCTTTGGTATCAGTGTCCTAATTCCCAGGTCTGTTGGTACTGCATTGTCAGCGACCAATGGAGTTGGCTATACAGAACACACAGATCTGGGATCAGGCCAGTAAATACCTACCAAGACCAGTGGACAGATCTGGGACCAGGCTAGTAAATACCTACCAGGCCCAGTGGACAGGTCTGGGACCAGTGGACAGGTCTGGGATCAGTCTAGTACATACCTACCAGGCCCAGTGGACAGGTCTGGGACCAGTGGACAGGTCTGGGATCAGTCTAGTACATACCTACCAGGCCCAGTGGACAGGTCTGGGACCAGTGAACAGGTCTGGGATCAGTCTAGTACATACCTACCAGGGCCAGTGGACAGGTCTGGGATCAGTCTAGTACATACCTACCAGGCCCAGTGGACAGGTCTTGGACCAGTCTAGTAAATACCTACCAGGCCCAGTGGACAGGTCTGGGATCAGTCTAGTACATACCTACCAGGCCCAGTGGACAGGTCTTGGACCAGTCTAGTACATACCTACCAGGCCCAGTGGACAGGTCTGGGATCAGTCTAGTAAATACCTACCAGGCCCAGTGGACAGGTCTTGGACCAGTGACCATATCTGGAACCAGGCTAGTAAATACCTACCAGGCCCAGTGGACAGGTCTGGGACCAGTGGACAGGTCTGGGATCAGTCTAGTACATACCTACCAGGGCCAGTGGACAGGTCTGTGATCAGTCTAGTAAATACCTACCAGGCCCAGTGGACAGGTCTGGGACCAGTGACCATATCTGGAACCAGTCTAGTAAATACCTACCAGGGCTAGTGGACAGGTCTGGGACCAGTGACCATATCTGGAACCAGTCTAGTAAATACCTACCAGGGCCAGTGGACAGGTCTGGGACCAGTAGACAGGTCTGGGATCAGTCTAGTAAATACCTACCAGGGCCAGTGGACAGGTCTGGGACCAGTGGACAGGTCTGGGATCAGTCTAGTAAATACCTACCAGGGCCAGTGGACAGGTCTGGGACCAGTGGACAGGTCTGGGATCAGTCTAGTAAATACCAACCAGGGCCAGTGGACAGGTCTGGGACCAGTGACCATATCTGGAACCAGGCTAGTAAATACATACCAGGCCCAGTGGACAGGTCTGGGACCAGTGACCATATCTGGAACCAGGCTAGTAAATACCTACCAGGGCCAGTGGACAGGTCTGGGACCAGTGACCATATCTGGAACCAGGCTAGTAAATACATACCAGGCCCAGTGGACAGGTCTGGGACCAGTGACCATATCTGGAACCAGGCTAGTAAATACATACCAGGCCCAGGGGAATAAAGACGTGATGCACCAGCTCCCCAGAAGACGGCTCTGTGATGGACGACTTCAGGCGGTCCTGAAAGCAAAATAATATAATAACAATATATGCTATTTATCCAAAGCAACTTACATTCACGCTGAGTTGATGTACGGGTGGTCCCGGGAATGGAAGCCTGCCGTTGCTAATGCTCTACTAACTGAGCTACAGATAGTAAAACGGAGGAAAGTACTGAGCTTCTTTTTTTAAAGGGAAAATCTGTATTTTTATTACATGATAGGACAGATGTAGGAACATATTGGGAGATAGACAGAGGGCAGACAGATGTAGGAACATATTGGGAGATAGACAGAGGGCAGACAGATGTAGTAACATATTGGGAGATAAACAGAGGGTAGACAGATGTAGGAACAGATTGGGTGATAGACAGAGGGCAGACATATGTAGGAACAGATTGGGTGATAGACAGATGGCAGACGGATGTAGGAACAGATTGGGAGATAGGCAGAGGGTAGACATGTAGGAACAGATTGGGAGATAGACAGATGGCAGACAGATGTAGGAACAGATTGGGAGATAGACAGGGCAGACAGATGTAGGAACAGATTGGGAGATAAACAGAGGGCAGACAGATGTAGGAACAGATTGGGAGATAGAGGGCAGACAGATGTAGGAACATATTGGGAGATAGAGGGCAGACAGATATAGGAACATATTGGGAGATAGAGGGCAGACAGATGTAGGAACATATTGGGAGATAGAGGGCAGACAGATGTAGGAACATATTGGGAGATAGAGGGCAGACAGATGTAGGAACATATTGGGAGATAGACAGAGGGCAGACAGATGTAGGAACATATTGGGAGATAGACAGGGCAGAAAATATGTAAGGATGCTGGAACCCCGTCTCCAAGGGGACATGTGTTGTCCAGAGTCGAGAAGGTTAGCACTACACCAGACACCGGCGTATACTGAGGTGAGAAAATTAGAAAGAAATTAGCCTTACATACGAAAGATTGATTTTGTGTGACAGAGAGGGACAATAGTCAGAAACAAATGCCTCTGTTATTCCACTACATGGGCTCACCAGCAGACAGAAGGAGTACTTGACTTTCTGAAAAATGTCAACAAACTCCTCCTCGGGTGGAGGGCAGGCTTTCAGGGTCAGCAAATCATCTGCACACAAAACACAAAACAATCAACTACTATGATGGGGATTCGTCAATGAATTAACATTCAAGAATAGTACCCAGAACACATGCACAACTTTATTCATTTCACTAGACCCTTCCTCCGGTTCATCGCTTCTTGAGGTGCCACTTTACAGTTCCACTAGCCAATGCTACAGTAAGTATACCTCTACACTGTATTGAAGACCGTCCTGTTTGTGCTGTGAATGGATTGGGTCCTGTGA
The DNA here is from genome assembly GCF_901001165.1 of Salmo trutta. Lineage (NCBI taxonomy): Eukaryota > Metazoa > Chordata > Actinopteri > Salmoniformes > Salmonidae > Salmo > Salmo trutta. The sequence goes on along the minus strand of NC_042988.1, from coordinate 38,712,354 downwards.
TTGCTGCATGCATTTTTTACTTTTAAATTAATGATATGTGCCCATTGATTCTTGAAGAATATAACTTATAAATTCCTCATGAGCCATACCCCATCAGAACCCAAAATATAAAGTTGTTTTATTTACTCCAATGTTTGAAAACAATGCAATTGTAAACAAACACGGTATAGCCAACAAAAAAACATGGTTAAAACTATTATTTTGCTCTCATTTTTGGTCTCATCTATTTTTGAGAGTTGAGAGTGGTTACATTTCTCCAGCCCCATCCGACAGCTGTTTACCACCTTTAATAACTCTCTCTCTCTCTCACTCTCTCTCTCTCACCATCCTGCTTCTCTTTCTTCTTGCTTTTTCTGCTCTTCCTCTTCCTCTGGTTGAGGATGCTCTGAGCCTCAGCAGCCTGCTGCAGGCGGCCCATGAAGCGCTCCACGTCATCAAAACAGTGGTTTAGGATCTCCTGAAGGAAGAACACATCCCAGCTAAACCAGACACATCAATGCAGTGGTCTGGTGAGAGGAATATTCTGCAAGCAGCCATGCACACACACAAACACACACAAAGACACAAAGACACACACGCACACACGCACACACACACAAAGACACACACATCCACGCACACACAGACAAAGACACACACGCACACACATGTGCGCACACACACACATGCACACACATTCAAAGACACACACAAAGACACACACACATGCACACACACACACACACACACACAAACACACACACAAAGACACTCACACACATGCACACACACAGTTGCAAACATACTGTATGAACACACAAATACAGATACATACCACCTCTCTCTCTGCATGTCCTCGAGATGTGTGTTTTGGCTCACTACTGGCCCCATTCACTGACAAGAGATATAACATAGATGTCAGTTTAAACAACACACACATGCACGCACACACACACACACATACAGTGCGCACACATACACACACCTTTGAACACCTTTGCGTAGCCATGGGAAGGAAGTTGACCATCATGGGGCATGACTCTAACACCTGATGGCTTCCTAGGACGTACTGGGGGTGGTGTCCCAGACATCTGAGGGAGAGACAGAGAGAGACAGAGAGAGACAGAGAGAGACAGAGAGACAGAGAGAGAGAGAGAGAGAGAGAGAGAGAGAGAGAGAGAGAGAGAGAGAGAGAGAGAGAGAGAGAGAGTAATGGTGATGGCATCAAGAAGTATTTTTGTTATATTCCTTAAGACGTCAGCATGCTTCAGTTTGTCTGGCGGCTAGCCCGAGTGTGCTTGCATACTTCCTTAAAAGACTTTCGCTTGAAAAACGAGAAAAAAGCAGCAATAGTACTGTTTGTCCATTTTGAGATGCTGTAGCCAGAATACACTTCCTCAAAATAGTAATCTGTTAATTTTGACGTTTTTGCCGAGGAGATCTTAGTCGCGCAATTTTACATATAACTAAATGAGTCTAGCGACCAGCTATCTAAACTTGTAGTCAGCATGGTCGAATTAGCGACCGGGGTGGGGCCCATTGATCATCAGTTATCATATTAAAAACGGCAAAGATTTGCCTGCACCCTATGGCAAAATTAGTAGAATTGCATGAAATTAGTTATACAATTGCAAAATATTTTCTCTGCCCCATGGCAAAATGTGTAGAAATGCAGCAAACTTGCTTTAAAACTGAAACATTTTATCTACTCCCCATGGCAAAATATGCAGAATTGCAGGAAATTAACTAAAAACATATAATATATCGATGTTGGCAGACCTAAGAGCAACTGTGGTCCCTCATGATGAGTTCAGTTTTTTTGTGGCCCCACACCCATCAGTTACCTATCCCTGATCTACACTGATCCACTTCCTTCAGATCTGTAATGGCTCAACAGGTAGGGACTAGGATTTAGATTAGGACAGAGATTCAATCAGCAGGTAGGGACTAGGACTTACATTAGGACAGAGATTTAATCAAGAGGTAGGGACTAGGATTTAGATTAGGACAGAGATTTAATCAAGAGGTAGGGATTAGGATTTAGATTAGGACAGAGATTCAATCAAGAGGTAGGGACTAGGATTTAGATTAGGACAGAGATTTAATCAAGAGGTAGGGACTAGGATTTCAATTAGGACAAAGATTCAATCAACAGGTATGGATTGGGATTTAGATTAGGACAGAGATTCAATCAACAGGTAGGGACTAGGATATAGATTAGGACAGAGATTCAATCAGCAGGTAGGGACTAGGATTTAGAGTAGGACAGAGATTCAATCCGAGGCAGGTTGTAGCGCATTTGACATTAACCTTCGGCGACTAGAACTCACAACCCCCAAAAAATTCCCAACTTTATGCAAACGTCAGCACTGCGACCGTGCAATAACCAAACAGGAGAGGGAAGCTCTCACTAGCAAGCTTTGACATAGACTACCACCATGTGGTTCAGAAGACAGTACAACCATAGACTACCACCATGTGATTCAGAAGACAGTACCTCCATAGACTACCACCATGTGGTTCAGGAGTTACAGTACAACCATAGACTACCACCATGTGGTTCAGAAGACAGTTCCTCCATAGACTACCACCATGTGGTTCAGAAGACAGTACCTCCATAGACTACCACCATGTGGTTCAGAAGACAGTTCCTCCATAGACTACCACCATGTGGTTCAGAAGACAGTACCTCCATAGACTACCACCATGTGATTCAGAAGGTACAGTACAACCATAGACTACCACCATGTGGTTCAGAAGACAGTACAACCATAGACTACCACCATGTGATTCAGAAGGTACAGTACAACCATAGACTACCACCATGTGGTTCAGGAGTTACAGTACAATCATAGACTACCACCATGTGATTCAGAAGACAGTACAACCATAGACTACCACCATGTGGTTCAGGAGTTACAGTACAATCATAGACTACCACAATGTGGTTCAGAAGGTACAGTACAACCATAGACTACCACCATGTGGTTCAGAAGGTACAGTACAACCATAGACAACCACCATGTGGTTCAGAAGGTACAGTACAACCATAGACTACCACCATGTGATTCAGAAGGTACAGTACAACCATAGACTACCACCATGTGATTCAGAAGGTACAGTACAACCATAGACTACCACCATGTGATTCAGAAGACAGTACAACCATAGACTACCACCATGTGGTTCAGAAGGTACAGTACAACCATAGACTACCACCATGTGATTCAGAAGGTACAGTACAACCATAGACTACCACCATGTGGTTCAAAAGACAGTACCTCAATAGACTACCACCATGTGGTTCAGAAGGTACAGTACAACCATAGACTACCACCATGTGATTCAGAAGGTACAGTACAACCATAGACTACCACCATGTGGTTCAAAAGACAGTACCTCAATAGACTACCACCATGTGGTTCAGAAGGTACAGTACAACCATAGACTACCACCATGTGATTCAGAAGGTACAGTACAACCATAGACTACCACCATGTGGTTCAGAAGGTACAGTACAACCACGAGGGGGGATTTCACCAACGGGGGCAGCAGTGTAACTGCCCAGTCAGATTTCACCAACAGGGGGCAGCAGTGTAACTGCCCAGTCAGATTTCACCAACAGGGGGCAGCAGTGTAACTGCCCAGTCAGATTTCACCAACAGGGGGCAGCAGTGTAACTGTCCAGTCAGATTTCACCAACAGGGGGCAGCAGTGTAACTGCCAGTCAGATTTCACCAACAAGGGGCAGCAGTGTAACTGCCCAGTCAGATTTCACCAACAGGGGGCAACAGTGTAACTGCCCAGTCAGATTTCACCAACAGGGGGCAGCAGTGTATTTTATTATTGTATTTATTTAACTAGGCAAGTCAGTTAAGAATAAATTGTTATTTACAATGATGGTCTACCCCGGCCAAATCCGGACGACGCTGGGCCAAATGTGCACCACCCTGTGGGACTCCCGATCACGGCCGGTCGTGATACACCCCGGGATTGAACCAGGGTCTGTAGTGACGCCTCTGGCACTGAGATGCAGTGCCTTAGACCGCTGCGCCACTATTATCAGTTGGTACAAACATGCTGTGCGAAATGAGTCCTGAAGAGTCCTGAAGAGCTACTGGGTGCGTGTTTTCGTTCCAGCCCAGCAGTAATACACTTCATTTAACTCATTGTGGTCCATATTGAAGACCATGTTTCATTAATTGAAAATGGTGGAAGATGGAGATTCCTCTACTACCTGTATTGTAAAAAAAAAATACAACAACAAAAAACAGGAAGAGGCCAGAGGTGTGCGTCACATTGTCACATTCCCTCAGCTGACAGTGAGAATGCTGTTTAGCATTCCAATGTGTGTGCGTGTGTGTCTCTCTGTGCGTGTGTGTGTGTGTGTGTCTCTCTGTGCGTGTGTGTCTCTGTGTGTGTGTGTGTGTGTGTGTGTGTGTGTGTGTGTGTGTGTGTGTGTGTGTGTGTGTGTGTGTGTCTGTGTGTGTGTGTGTGTGTGTGTGTGTGTGTGTGTGTGTGTGTGTGTGTGTGTGTGTGTGTGTGTGTGTGTGTGTGTGTGTTGTGTTTGTGTGTGTGTGTGTGTTTGTGTCTGTGTCTGTGTGTGTGTGCACGTGTGCGTCTGCGTGTGCGTGTCTGTGTCTGTGTGTGTGGGTCACTGACAGATTCAGTGCAATGACATCATAGACCAAATCCATAGAATTTTCTGAACATAAGCAGTTATTTTCCTGATATTGACTTCTATTGAAATCCATAAGGCTGATTTAAAAAATGTGTTTTAAAGAAAGCCATGTGTCAAAATATGTTTCTATAATTCTGATCAGACAGTCTACCTCCAAAGGGCACTGTCAAAATACCCTGCTCCTTTTAACAATGTATTGACCTTAACTCACATGTCAAACTCATTCCATGGAGGGCCGAGTGTTTTTGCTCCTCCCTTGTAATTGGTTGATGAATTAAGGTCACTAATTAGTAAGGAACTCCCCTCACCTGGTTGTCTAGGTCTTAATTGAAAGGAAAAACCAAAAACCAGTAGACTCTAGGCCCTCCATGGAATGAGTTTAACACCCCTGATTTAACTGGTCCTTACTCTGCTCATCTCTCTCTCTCTCTCTCTCTCTCTCTCTCTCTCTCGCTCTCTCTCTCTCTCTCTCTGTCTCTCTCTCCTCTCTCTCTGTCTCTCTCTCTCTCTCTCTCTTTCTCTCTCTCTCCCTCTGGCTATATTCACAACAACTACACACGACTGACAGTCCTGTCTAACCTCACACCAAACTGTTCATGATGGTCTTCACATCTTTCTCACACACACACACAAACACACACACACACACACACACACACACACACACACACACACACACACACACACACACACACACACACACACACACAGGGTATAATCCATATAGAAATTGTCCGTACCTTGTGGTGTGTGTCTGCGTGTATTCCTCCAGCCCAGTCTAACAGCCTTGTCTGTCTACTGTCACATCCTGCTCTGTTTACACCTGTCGGTCCCTCCTTCTGGAGATATGCAAGAACAAGAAAAACAAGTCTAGCCTTCCTCTCTCCACAAATCTCACTTGGTTTCTCTCTCTCTCTCTCTCACACACACACACACACACACACACACACACACACACACACACACACACACACACACACACACACACGCACACACGCACACTCACACACACTTTCTCTGTGACACAGTTCTCTTAGTTGTTGCCTGTGCTAAGGGCTGATCTGATCTGAATCTCAGAAATGTAAATAAACCCTGCTATGCAATCTCCAATGGCAAATACATCTGTTTTAATATGTATCATTGAATGCTTAAGCGTGTCACCAAACACCTACATTTTCAAAAAATGATATTGCCTTGCAGTACAATTCTTCAAATACTACAGGTTGTGTGTACGTATGGACATGGCCTAAGGTGTCTGTGGAGATACTTTCCTGTCTAGTTCAAATTTAATAAATATCCACCTTTGCAGGAAAAGGAAAACTGGAGCACACAAGGTTTGGAGTCTTTTCTTGTGCGTATGCACCTTTAATACGTGATAATAAGATGAGATGTATTTTATTGTCCGTTAACTTACAGAGAACATAAACATCTTTATGCTCACAACCCAGCCCAGACACACACATCCTGAAGGTCTGGAAGCAATGGGTCGATGGAGGCCCCAGGGCTGTGATCATTTGAGCCTGCTGCCAGCGGTGCAGGTAGCCTTCATGTCCTGGGACCTGCAAGTTGACTCTCCAATACCTCACCAGGTTTATCTGATTGATCCTCTACACCAACTTTTGAAGCTGGTCCGTTTTAAAACATTTACAATCCCTCCTCAGTAAGATCGTTGAGGTCAGATATGCCTCCTGTGTGTTCGTAGGTCTGACAGGACCTGGAAAATCCTCAAGTCAACCCCGGACTCCACATTACAAAACATGACCCACATAATGCTGCCTATAAACCACACTGTCTGTGTGTCATAGGTCTTGTGTCTGTGTGCTGACATGGTTTGGTGGCTTTGTGGCATTCCTCCATTCATAACTGACTTGTAACTTCCAGTGAGATACTAGAGGATCCATGTGGTGTGGCTGTGCGGCTGTGCGGCTGTGCGGCTGTGCGGCTGTGCGGCTGTGCGGCTGTGCGGCTGTGTTTGGTTCACAGTCTGCTTTTCTTCTCATCTCTCTCCACCCCCCTTCTCTTGCGCTCTCTCTCTCTCTCTCTCACACACACTCTCTCACACTCTCTCTCTCTCACTCTCCCTCCTAAGCGCTCTTTCTCTATCTCTCTCTCTCTCCCTCCCTCTCTATCATTCTGTCATGGTGTCTGTATGCTGGTGGAGCTGGTTTGTCCAGGGTCATAATGTCACATAGCTTCAGTCTATCTTCATTGACCTGTCTGCCACAATGCCTCACACTCTCTCTCTAACCGGTTATGGATGACACACGTCACACCCACACACACAGCCACACACACGCACCCACACCCCCCCCCCCCCCCCACACACACACACACACACACACACACCCCCCACACACCCCCCCCCCACACACACACACACACACACACACACACACACACACACACACACACACACACACACACACACACACACACACACACACACACACAGACACACACAGACACAGACACACAGACGTCACACGGTGCATAGTATCAGAAGAATGGTGTTACTTCAGCGGTGTTCGTGTTACGTGTTACGTGTTACGTGTGTCTCCATGAATTAGTTACAACAAGTACAGTAACTATATACAGTAGTATTGTGATAATATACACTGCTCAAAAAAATAAAGGGAACACTTAAACAACACAATGTAACTCCAAGTCAATCACACTTCTGTGAAATCAAACTGTCCACTTAGGAAACAACACTGATTGACAATACATTTCACATGCTGTTGTGCAAATGGAATAGACAACAGGTGGAAATTATAGGCAATAAGCAAGACACCCCCAATAAAGGAGTGGTTCAGCAGGTGGTGACCACAGACCACTTCTCAGTTCCTATGCTTCCTGGCTGATGTTTTGGTCACTTTTGAATGCTGGCGGTACTTTCACTCTAGTGGTAGCATGAGACGGAGTCTACAACCCACACAAGTGGCTCAGGTAGTGCAGCTCATCCAGGATGGCACATCAATGCGAGCTGTGGCAAGAAGGTTTGCTGTGTCTGTCAGCGTAGTGTCCAGAGCATGGAGGCGCTACCAGGAGACAGGCCAGTACATCAGGAGACGTGGAGGAGGCCGTAGGAGGGCAACAACCCAGCAGCAGGACCGCTACCTCCGCCTTTGTGCAAGGAGGAGCAGGAGGAGCACTGCCAGAGCCCTGCAAAATGACCTCCAGCAGGCCACAAATGTGCATGTGTCTGCTCAAACGGTCAGAAACAGACTCCATGAGGGTGGTATGAGGGCCCGACGTCCACAGGTGGGGGTTGTGCTTACAGCCCAAAACCGTGCAGGACGTTTGGCATTTGCCAGAGAACACCAAGATTGGCAAATTCGTCACTGGCGCCCTGTGCTCTGCACAGATGAAAGCAGGTTCACACTGAGCACGTGACAGACGTGACAGAGTCTGGAGACGCCGTGGAGAATGTTCTGCTGCCTGCAACATCCTCCAGCATGACCGGTTTGGCGGTGGGTCAGTCATGGTGTGGGGTGGAATTTCTTTGGGGGGCCGCACAGCCCTCCATGTGCTCGCCAGAGGTAGCCTGACTGCCATTAGGTACCGAGATGAGATCCTCAGACCCCTTGTGAGACCATATGCTGGTGCGGTTGGCCCTGGGTTCATCCTAATGCAAGACAATGCTAGACCTCATGTGGCTGGAGTGTGTCAGCAGTTCCTGCAAAAGGAAGGCATTGATGCTATGGACTGGCCCGCCCGTTCCCCAGACCTGAATCCAATTGAGCACATCTGGGACATCATGTCTCGCTCCATCCACCAACGCCACGTTGCACCACAGACTGTCCAGGAGTTGGCGGATGCTTTAGTCCAGGTCTGGGAGGAGATCCCTCAGGAGACCATCCGCCACCTCATCAGGAGCATGCCCAGGCGTTGTAGGGAGGTCATACAGGCACGTGGAGGCCACACACACTACTGAGCCTCATTTTGACTTGTTATAAGGACATTACATCAAAGTTGGATCAGCCTGTAGTGTGGTTTTCCACTTTAATTTTGAGTGTGACTCCAAATCCAGACATCCATGGGTTGATAAATTGGATTTCCATTGATTATTTTTGTGTGATTTTGTTGTCAGCACATTCAACTATGTAAAGAAAAAAGTATTTAATAAGATTATTTGTTTCATTCAGATCTAGGATGTGTTGTTTAAGTGTTCCCTTTATTTTTTTGAGCAGTGTATGATACAGCAGCTAAGGTCCTCAAGTTGTAAGGCATAGAGCCATGACTACATGGAACTGATGCAAGTAGTAGAATCAGATTTAAAACACAGATACAAATACACCTTATGGAACAGCGGGGACTGTGAAAAGACACACACAAAGGTACAGACACACGCTTACACAGACACATGACAAGACACACTCTACACACACGTACTGTACACATTCATTTTGTATTGTAGATATGTGATAGTAGAGTAGTGGCCTGAGGGAACACACTGAATGTGTTGTGAAAAGTGTTATGAAATGTAATGTCATGTAATATTTTAAATTGTATAAAACTGCCTTATGTTGCTTGACCCGAGGAAGAGTAGCTGTTGCATTGGCAGGAACTAATGGGGATCCATAATAAACCCCAGGAAGAGTAGCTGCTGCCTTGGCAGGATCTAATGGGGATAAGGTTTTGGTAAGGGAGCCTAGTGGTGCCCAGACCATATGGTTTTGGTAACGGAGCCTAGTGGTGCCCAGACCATATGGTTTTGGTAACGGAGCCTAGTGGTGCCCAGACCATATGGTTTTGGTAAGGGAGCCTAGTGGTGCCCAGACCATATGGTTTTGGTAACGGAGCCTAGTGGTGCCCAGACCATATGGTTTTGGTAAGGCAGCCTAGTGGTGCCCAGACCATATGGTTTTGGTAAGGGAGCCTAGTGGTAACCAAACCATATGGTTTTGGTAAGGGAGCCTAGTCGTACTTAAGGATGACAACAGTGGAACTGGAGCTTAGCCAGTCATGCTGCTACCAAGTCACAGCCTTACCTTGGCATGAACTAATTAACTTATTATGTGGGTAGAGAGGAGGATGGATGGTGATGTTATTATGTGGGTAGAGAGGAGGATGGATGATGATGTTATTGTGTGGGTAGAGAGGAGGATGGATGATGATGTTATTATGTGGGTAGAGAGGAGGATGGATGATATGTTATTGTGTGGGTAGAGAGGAGGATGGATGATGATGTTATTTTGTGGGTAGAGAGGAGGATGGATGATGATGTTATTATGTGGGTAGAGAGGAGGATGGATGGTGATGTTATTATGTGGGTAGAGAGGAGGATGGATGATGATGTTATTATGTGGGTAGAGAGGAGGATGGATGATGATGTTATTATGTGGGTAGAGAGGAGGATGGATGATGATGTTATTATGTGGGTAGAGAGGAGGATGGATGATGATGGTATTATGTGGGTAGAGAGGAGGATGGATGATGATGGTATTATGTGGGTAGAGAGGAGGATGGATGGTGATGTTATTATGTGGGTAGAGAGGAGGATGGATGGTGATGTTATTATGTGGGTAGAGAGGAGGATGGAAGGATATGTTATTATGTGGGTAGAGAGGAGGATGGATGGTGATGTTATTATGTGGGTAGAGAGGAGGATGGATGGTGATGTTATTATGTGGGTAGAGAGGAGGATGGATGGTGATGTTATTATGTGGGTAGAGAGGAGGATGGATGGTGATGTTATTATGTGGGTAGAGAGGAGGATGGATGATGATGTTATTGTGTGGGTAGAGAGGAGGATGGATGGTGATGTTATTATGTGGGTAGAGAGGACGATGGATGATGATGTTATTATGTGGGTAGAGAGGAGGATGGATGGTGATGTTATTATGTGGGTAGAGAGGAGGATGGATGGTGATGTTATTATGTGGGTAGAGAGGAGGATGGATGATGATGTTATTGTGTGGGTAGAGAGGAGGATGGATGATGATGTTATTATGTGGGTAGAGAGGAGGATGGATGATGATGTTATTATGTGGGTAGAGAGGAGGATGGATGATGATGTTATTGTGTGGGTAGAGAGGAGGATGGATGATGATGTTATTATGTGGGTAGAGAGGAGGATGGATGATGATGTTATTATGTGGGTAGAGAGGAGGATGGATGGTGATGTTATTATGTGGGTAGAGAGGAGGATGGATGATGATGTTATTGTGTGGGTAGAGAGGAGGATGGATGGTGATGTTATTATGTGGGTAGAGAGGAGGATGGATGGTGATGTTATTATGTGGGTAGAGAGAAGGATGGATGGTGATGTTATTATGTGGGTAGAGAGGAGGATGGATGGTGATGTTATTATGGGGTAGAGAGGAGGATGGATGGTGATGTTATTATGTGGGTAGAGAGGAGGATGGATGGTGATGTTATTATGTGGGTAGAGAGGAGGATGGATGGTGATGTTATTATGTGGGTAGAGAGGAGGATGGATGGTGATGTTATTATGTGGGTAGAGAGGAGGATGGATGGTGATGTTATTATGTGGGTAGAGAGGAGGATGGATGGTGATGTTATTATGTGGGTAGAGAGGAGGATGGATGGTGATGTTATTATGTGGGTAGAGAGGAGGATGGATGGTGATGTTATTATGTGGTTAGAGAGGAGGATGGATGGTGATGTTATTATGTGGGTAGAGAGGAGGATGGATGATGATGTTATTATGTGGGTAGAGGAGGATGGATGGTGATGTTATTATGTGGGTAGAGAGGAGGATGGATGGTGATGTTATTATGTGGGTATGGAGAAGGATGGATGGTGATGTTATTATGTGGGTAGAGAGGAGGATGGATGGTGATGTTATTATGTGGGTAGAGAGGAGGATGGATGATGATGGTATTATGTGGGTATGGAGAAGGATGGATGGTGATGTTATTATGTGGGTAGAGAGGAGGATGGAAGGATATGTTATTGTGTGGGTAGAGAGGAGGATGGATGATGATGTTATTATGTGGGTAGAGAGGAGGATGGATGATGATGTTATTGTGTGGGTAGAGAGAAGGATAGATGGTGATGTTATTATGTGGGTAGAGAGGAGGATGGATGGTGATGTTATTATGTGGGTAGAGAGGAGGATGGATGGTGATGTTATTATGTGGTTAGAGAGGAGGATGGATGGTGATGTTATTGTGTGGGTAGAGAGGAGGATGGATGGTAATGTTATTATGTGGGTAGAGAGGAGGATGGATGGTGATGTTATTATGTGGGTAGAGAGGAGGATGGATGGTGATGTTATTGTGTGCTGTAAGATTTAATTCTATCTATCTATGTGGAAGTAGCAGTCATTTTTAATTGTCCAAGACAAATTCTCCCTTGGGACAATAAAATACACTGAGTGTACAAAACATTATGAACACTTGCTCTTTCCATGACATAAACTGACTAGGTGAATTCAGGTGAAAGCTATGATACCTTATAGATGTCACTTAAATCCACTTCAATCAGTGTAGATGAAGGGGAGGAGACACGTTAAATAAGGATTTTTAAGCCTTGAGACCATTGAGATGTGGATTGTGTATGTGTGCCATTCAGAGGGTGGACAAAATATTTAAGTGCCTTTGAACAGGGTACGGTAGTAGCTGCCAGGCGCACCGGTTTGTGTCATGAACTGCAACGCTGCTGGGTTTTTCACACTGGGGGGGGGGGGGTAATATCCTATCCTATCTCATCCTAATGGGATGCAAGTCATTAATAATATGGTCATCACAGTGTACCTATGTTATGAGTGTGTATGTGTCCAGTGTCCACCCCCTTTGGGCAGGTGTAAAGTTCTCTGTAGTTAGCTTGACTAATAAAAAAAGTCTAAACACACTCCGGACACCCGTTTGTGTGTGTGTGTGTGTGTGTGTGTGTGTGTGTGTGTGTTTTCAGGATGAGCTCATGAAATCCCATGTGATAACCTAGAGCTCCCCCCTGTGGATAAAGATATTACATATGAACTGACCAGTCGATTTAAACTATTGGAATGTCATTCAATAGTGCTACTTGTGAAGAGTTAATTTAATACTAGAGTACGTCAAATATTAAGTTTATAAAGTAGGCAGGGTCTTAAATACCTAAAGACACAGTAACAATGTCAGATTAACGCTGTCACGTCGACACTGTCACGTTGACGCTGCCTAATGAATAAGATATTTTCTAAGGAATAAGAAATAGAGTGCTTATCTTTTAAAGCTGAATTGATTGTTTACAGTCATGCACTAGGCTACAACGGTTGTATCTCCTACAGTTCCTAAAAAGGACACTTGACATGGAAATTACCTTTTACCTAATTCAATTTGTTGCGAATTTGTGGCATGTAATTCAAACACTTCGGTCAACATGCAGCTAACTAAAGAAACCAATCTCAAGCGAACCACTGATGTCGGCCCTGTGGGTATTTTGTAATATTATAGGGACTGTGAAGGGTAGGACTGTGAAAGGTGACCAGAGCCAATCAAAAGACGAAGGGAGTTGGTCTTCTTGATATCTTGGCAAGATCGAGAGATCATGCTTCTTACACTGCAACAACGTGGCGCCTGTGAAGTTTTGTATAGGATTCCGAATACCAATGATCAAGTTGAGCGCTCCAGAGAACCCTTCGTTATTATGTGCGTCAAACCAGACGTAATTTATAGACAAGACAAGGTTCTCGTTCTGCTGGGGTAACCGACCAAGGCTGGCAGTGAGAAGTTGTCGGACGTCAGAGACTACTCCCCCAAGTGCACAGCGCGACGTAGAGGGCAAACCGTGGTATGTTCAATATTACCATTGAGAACGTTATTGTATCCCTTGTTAGGTTGTTGCACTCATGCGCTGTTTGCATGCGAGACAAGGTTTTAGAAGCGTATTTTCTTTTACACAGAACCCCCCTCTTCCTTGCTTTCTAACCGTAATGGCATCATGCCTACATAGCGATCTTTGTCTACTCGTTTACATATTTTAACATGTTCAGTAAATAGCCTAATTGTTTTTCGTTTTATGTATTACGCCGATTGCGTGTGGGTTATTTTCTCACTTGAAAAAAGTGTACTATTATTTAAATTGGTTTCAATTTCAAGCCCATATGTAAACACGCTATATATATGGGCTATTTATGTAGGGATCATGACATGCAACGTTTATTACATTGTTATGACATTCTTTATGATGAGTTCAGGACCATTTCATTTCAAATAATATGGATGAAGGATTGTTTAAATGTACATTTTTACATTGTTGTCAGTTTGTCTCAATCTATATACTGTTTTCTGTGTAGCGAAAGTGTAGGACTATAGGACCTCATCAGGGAAATAAGTAGGCTAGCAACCTTTTATTAATCCGACAAAGATCAGAGTTTACTCCAAACAATGCAGTTCCCAAGGTGACTTGAAGAGCCAGTACACAAACTCATTTTGACAAGTAGTTTATTAAGGCTAGAAGAAACCCTTCGTTTTTCGTTTGGGTTGGAAGTAA
>NC_042988.1:38635753-38693253 GCF_901001165.1 Salmo trutta | reverse complement strand
GTCTATTGACACCCACTCACTATCAGAACCTGTACATTAAGACCCGTTTATAGTCTATTGACACCCACTCACTATCAGAACCTGTACATTAAGACCCGTTTATAGTCTATTGACACCCACTCACTATCAGAACCTGTACATTAAGCCCCCTGTTTATAGTCTATTGACACCCACTCACTATCAGAACCTGTACATTAAGACCCGTTTATAGTCTATTGACACCCACTCACTATCAGAACCTGTACATTAAGCCCCATGTTTATAGTCTATTGACACCCACTCACTATCAGAACCTGTACATTAAGCCCCATGTTTATAGTCTATTGACACCCACTCACTATCAGAACCTGTACATTAAGCCCCATGTTTATAGTCTATTGACACCCACTCACTATCAGAACCTGTACATTAAGCCCCATGTTTATAGTCTATTGATACCCACTCACTATCAGAACCTGTACATTAAGCCCCATGTTTATCGTCTATTGACACCCACTCACTATCAGAACCTGTACATTAAGCCCCATGTTTATAGTCTATTGACACCCACTCACTATCAGAACCTGTACATTAAGACCCGTTTATAGTCTATTGACACCCACTCACTATCAGAACCTGTACATTAAGCCCCATGTTTATAGTCTATAGACACCCACTCACTATCAGAACCTGTACATTAAGACCCGTTTATAGTCTATTGACACCCACTCACTATCAGAACCTGTACATTAAGCCCCATGTTTATAGTCTATTGACACCCACTCACTATCAGAACCTGTACATTAAGACCCGTTTATAGTCTATTGACACCCACTCACTATCAGAACCTGTACATTAATCCCCCTGTTTATAGTCTATTGACACCCACTCACTATCAGAACCTGTACATTAATCCCCCTGTTTATAGTCTATTGACACCCACTCACTATCAGAACCTGTACATTAAGCCCCATGTTTATAGTCTATTGACACCCACTCACTATCAGAACCTGTACATTAAGCCCCCTGTTTATAGTCTATTGACACCCACTCGCTATCAGAACCTGTACATTAAGCCCCATGTTTATAGTCTATTGACACCCACTCACTATCAGAACCTGTACATTAAGACCTGTTTATAGTCTATTGACACCCACTCACTATCAGAACCTGTACATTAAGACCCGTTTATAGTCTATTGACACCCACTCACTATCAGAACCTGTACATTAAGACCCCCGTTTATAGTCTATTGACACCCACTCACTATCAGAACCTGTACATTAAGACCCGTTTATAGTCTATTGACACCCACTCACTATCAGAACCTGTACATTAAGCCCCATGTTTATAGTCTATTGACTGTTTATTGTATATAATGTGAGACATGTCTAGCAGGCCTGTGAAGAGGCCCCCTTGCCTTTCCTGCTCTAACACCTGCACTAGTCTTGTCTTACTACCACTGACTTTGCTCATAGATTCTTTATTGAGGGAAGATCTACTTAATACAACTGTGATATGTGGTTGTCCCAAACAGCTAACATAAGATCTGTCGCTCTGGATAAGTGTCTGCTAAATGACTCAAATGTAAAATGAAAAAAGAAACCAATGTGACACAAACACACTCAGACACTCACACACACACTCACACACCTATCTCTATTGGGACACTTGTTCTTCATTTCCTTTGTCTAGATGGAGAAGCCTCCATTGCCTAGCGATGAGGAGGGCACTAGGATGGGAGAGAGTCGGTCGGAGGTGGAGCTCCTGGACTTGGGAGTGCAGGGGACCTCTGGGGGCGTGGCGTCGTCTGGGGATGCAGACGACCGCCCGGCGTGGGACAGCAAGCTGCAGTATGTACTGGCTCAGGTGGGCTTCAGCGTGGGCTTGGGGAACGTTTGGAGGTTCCCCTACCTCTGCCATCAGAACGGAGGAGGTGAGTCTCACTCTGTGGGCCCTAAAGGACAGGGGCAGAGAGGGAGAGCGAGAGAGAAAGCGAGAGAGAGAGAATGGTTTATTTCAAATTCCATAAGGCAAATTTACATGCACTCTTAGAAAAAAGGGTTCCAAAAGGGTTCTTTGGCTGTCCCCATAGGAGAACCCTTTTAGGTTTCATGTAGAAGCCTCTGTGGAAAGGGTTCTACATGAAACCTAAAAGGTTCTACATGAAACCTAAAGGGTTCTACATGAAACCTAAAGGGTTCTACATGAAACCTAAAGGGTTCTACATGAAACCTAAAAGGTTCTACATGAAACCTAAAAGTTCTACATGAAACCTAAAAGTTCTACATGAAATCTAAAAGGTTCTACATGAAACCTAAAAGTTCTACATGAAACCTAAAAGGTTCTACATGAAATCTAAAAGTTCTACCTCGAACCAAAAAGGATTCTTCAAAGGGTTCTTCTATGTGGACAGCCGAAGAACCCTTTTAGCAGCTATTCCTGAATTATTTGACAAAAATACACAAATAAAGGGGGAAAGGGGGGGATACCTAGTCAGTTGTACAACTGAATGCATTCAACTGAAATGTGACATCCACGTCTTCGGTGCCCGGGGAACAGTGGGTTAACTTAGTTTGAATTTTGTCAAGTTAGTGTGGGAGAGGTGGATTTTTTTTTGTTATCGATCAATAATGACAAACTTCCTGGCATTGACAACTTAGATGGAAAGCTACTGAGGATGGTAGCTGACTCTATAGACACTTCTATCTGTCATATTTTTAATTTGAGCCTAGAGGTAAGTCTTTCCCTGGAAGGAAGCCAGAGTAATTCCGCTACCCAAGAGTGGTATAGCGGCCTTTACTGGTTCTAACAGCATACCTATAAGCTTGCTGCCGGCTCTCAGCAAACTGTTGGAAACAATGGCGTTTGACCAAATAAAATGCTATTTCTCTGTAAACAAATTAACAACAGACTTTCAGCATGCTTATAGAGAATATGTACTGCACTTACACAAATGACTCATGATTGGTTGAAAGATATTGATAATAAGAATATTGTGGGAGCTGTAGATTTAAGTGCAGCCTTTGATATTGTTGACCATAACCTGTTGTTGAAAAAACGTATGTGCTATGGCTTTTCAACCTCTGCCATATCGTGGATTCAGAGCTATCTATCTAATAGAACTCAAAGGGTTTTCTTTAATGGAAGCTTCTCTAATGTCAAACATGTAAAGTGTGGTGTACCGCAGGGCAGCTCTCTAGGCCCTCTACTCTTTTTTATTTTTACCAATGACCTGCCATTGGCATTAAACAAAGCATGTGTGTCCATGTATGCTGATGATTCAACCGTATACTCATCAGCAACCACAGCTAATGAAGTCACTGAAATCCTTAACAAAGAGTTGCAGTATGTTTGGTCTGGTCCTGAACATTTCTAAAACTAAGAGCATTGTATTTGGTACAAATCATTCCTTAAGTGCTAGACCTCAGCTGAATCTGGTAATGAATGGTGTGGCTGTTGAACAAGTTGAGGAGAATAAATTATTTGCCGTTACCTTAGATTGTAAACTGTCATGGTCAAAACATATAGATTCAATGGTTGTAAAGATGGAGAGAGATCTAGCCGTAATAAGAGATGCTCTTCTTTTTTGACACCACACTCCAAAAAGCAAGTTCTGCCGGCTCTAGTTTTGTCTAATCTTGATTATTTTCTTGTCGTGTGGTCCAGTGCTGCAAGGAAAGACATAGTTAAGCTGCAGCTTGCCCAGAACAGAGTGGGACATTTTGCTCTTCATTGTAATCAGAGGGCTGATATAAATACTATGCATGCCAGTCTCTCTTGGTTAAGAGTTGAGGAGAGACTGAATGTATCACTTCTTCTTTTTATAAGAAACATTAATGTGTTGAAAATCCCAAATTGTTTGCATAGGCAACTTACACACAGCTCTGACACACACACATATCCCACCAGACATGCCACCAGGGGTCTTTTCACAGTTCCCAAATTCAAGAAAACGTACAGTATTATATAGAACCCTTATTGCATGGAACTTCCATCTTATATTTATCAAATAAACATCAAACCTTGTTTAATAAAAACAGATAAAGCAACTCCTAATGGCACAACACCTTATGGCACAACGCCTCTCCCCTATTTGACCTAGATAGTTTGTGTTTATGCATTGATATGTAGGCTACGTGTGCCTTTAAAAAAATTGTATGTAGTTCTGTCCTTGAGCTGTTCTTGTCTATTGATGTTCTGTATTATGTCATTCTGTATTATGTTTCATGTTTTATGTGGACCCCAGGAAGAGTAGCTGCTGTTTTTGCAACAGCTAATGGGGATCCTAATAAAATACAAAAAAACTGCCTTGCTCAGGGACAGAACAACAGATTTTTATCTTGTCAGCTCGGGGATTCGATCCAGCAACTTTTTGGTTACTAGCCCAATGCTCTAACCACTAGATACACAATACACAAGAAATTAATCAACACACGTTTTACCTGAACTATTATCACAAATTATTATTACAACCAGCACTTTCAGTCCTTATTATGTGGGACTAGAACTATCACTTTCAGACTTTATTCTGTGGGACTAGAACTATCACTTTCAGACTTTATTCTGTGGGACTAGAACCATCACTTTCAGACTTTATTCTGTGGGACTAGAACCATCACTTTCAGACTTTATGCAGTGGAATTAGAAATATCACTTTCAGACTTTATGCAGTGGAATTAGAAATATCACTTTCAGACTTTATGCTGTGGAATTAGAACCATAACTTTCAGACTTTATGCTGTGGGACTAGAACCATAACTTTCTGACTTGCTGCTGTGGGACTAGAACCACCACTTTCAGACTTTATGCTGTGGAATTAGAACCATCACTTTCAGACTTGATGTTGTGGGACTAGAACCATCACTTTCAGACTTTATGCTGTGGGACTAGAACCATCACTTTCAGACTTGCTGTTGTGGGACTAGAACCACCATTTTCAGACTTTATGCTGTGGGACTAGAACCATAACTTTCAGACTTGCTGCTGTGGGACTAGAACCACCACTTTCAGACTTTATGCTGTGGAATTAGAACCATCACTTTCAGACTTGCTGCTGTGGGACTAGAACCATCACTTTCAGACTTTATGCTGTGGAATTAGAACCATCACTTTCAGACTTTATGCTGTGGGACTAGAACCATAACTTTCAGACTTTATGCTGTGGGACTAGAACCATCACTTTCACACTTTATGCTGTGGGACTAGAACCATAACTTTCAGACTTTATCCTGGGGGATTAGAACCATCACTCTCGGACATTATGCTGTGGGACTAGAACCATCACTTTCTGACATTATGCTGTGGGATTAGAACCATCACTTTCGGACATTATCCTGTGGGATTAGAACCATCACTTTCGGACTTTATCCTGTGGGATTAGAACCATCATGTTCAGACTTTATCCTGTGGAACTAGAACCATCACTTTCAGACTTTATGCTGTGGGACTAGTCAAGATACTTTTTGAAGACGTAGGCTTCTTTCTCTCTAACTCGCCCCCCCCTCTCTCTCTCTCTCTCTCTCTCTCTCTCTCTCTCTCTTTTTTCCCCTCTAATTTATTCCATTGTTGTATCTCTCCCTGCCCTGACCTCTTCGCTCTTGTTATTCCATCTGTTCTCTCTCTAACCCCATTCAGTCTCTTTCTCTTGAGTGGCGCAACGGGCTAAGGCACTGCATCACAGTGCTAGAGGTGTTACTACAGACCCTGGTTCGATCCTGGCTGTATCACAAACGGCAGTGATCAAGAGTCCCGTAGGGCGGTGCACAATTGTCCCAGCGTCGTTGGGGTTAGGTGAGGGTTTGACAGGGGTAACTGACTTGCTTAGTTAAATAAAGGTTATATAAAACATTTTAAATATATTTTCAAAATCTCTCTCGCTAACCCCATTCATTTTCTATCTAGCTCCATCTGCATTCAACTTACAGAATCTCTCCATCTGAGGCATAACTTTGTATCTTAAAGGGTCAATCTGTGATTGCTATATACATTTTGGGGCTTTTCAATTCATGATATATAGCCATTGAATCTTGAATAATATAACTTATAAATGCCTCATGACCTTAGATCAACTGTCTAATTCCAAAACCCAATAAATAAGCTTGTTTTGCTCCTTTGTTTGTAAACAATGCAATTGTAAACAAACACTGTATGGCCTTAACACATGGTTAAAACTATATATTTTTTATCTTATGGATTGTCAGTCCTTGCATCATAGCTCTGTCTTTGAATCTGAGAGTGGTTACATTTCTCCAACCCCATCCCTCAGCTGTTTACTGAAACAGTGAACTGCAGATTTAACAGTTTAACTCTCTGCCTCCTCTCCCTCTCTTGGCAGGTGCGTTCATGGTGCTCTATGTCATGCTGTTGGTGGTGGTGGGGGTTCCCCTGTTCTTCATGGAGCTGGCTGCGGGCCAGTGTATCCGTCAGGGCAGCATCGGTGTGTGGAAGCACATCTCCCCCAAGCTGGCCGGTATCGGCTACTCCAGCTGCATGGTGAGTACAGCAGGGGTTGGTCCCAAATGGCACCCTATTTCATACTGTATGTACAGATGCCGTACCTTAATTTGAGCCTGCTTCTCACAGCAGGAAAATAATCCTGCTGCAACAGGAAATGTCAATTATTATGTGGATTTTAATTCATGGACATTTATGTAGGGAAAATCAGGTCTGAAATGTTAAAGTGGAAATTACAAACGTTAGAAGCTTTTCTAAACATTGAATTCACAAAAAGGAGCATTTCCTGCAGTGCAGGAAAATGATCTGCAACAACAGAGGGATTAAATTAAGATAGCAGATCTGTAGTGCACTACTTTTGACCAGAGAGGCAGAGCCCCAATAGGTCCTGGTCAAAAGTAGTGCTGCACTTTATAGGTAAATAGGGTGCCATTTGGGATGCACAGTTTGTCAACTAACTAACAATACACATTCCCACCACACACAGGGACTAGTTTCTCAACTAACTAACAATACACATTCCCACCACACACAGGGACTAGTTTGTCAACTAACTAACAATACACATTCCCACCACACACAGGGACTAGTTTCTCAACTAACTAACAATGCACATTCCCACCACACACAGAGACTTCTTTCATCTGGTTACCATTCGGTTGTTTGGTTGGGACTGCTTTCATCTGGTTACCATTCAGTTGTTTGGTTGGGACTGCTTTCATCTGGTTACCATTCTGGTGTTTGGTTGGGACTGCTTTCATCTGGTTACCATTCTGGTGTTTGGTTGGGACTGCTTTCATCTGGTTACCATTCAGTTGTTTGGTTGGGACTGCTTTCATCTGGTTACCATTCTGGTGTTTGGTTGGGACTGCTTTCATCTGGTTACCATTCTGGTGTTTGGTTGGGACTGCTTTCATCTGGTTACCATTCTGGTGTTTGGTTGGGACTACTTTCATCTGGTTTCCATTCTGGTGTTTGGTTGGGACTGCTTTCATCTGGTTACCATTCTGGTGTTTGGTTGGGACTGCTTTCATCTGGTTACCATTCTGGTGTTTGGTTGGGACTGCTTTCATCTGGTTACCATTCTAGTATTTGGTTGGGACAACTTTCATCTGGTTACCATTCTGGTGTTTGGTTGGGACTGCTTTCATCTGGTTACCATTCTGGTGTTTGGTTGGGACTGCTTTCATCTGGTTACCATTCTGGTGTTTGGTTGGGACTGCTTTCATCTGGTTACCATTCTGGTGTTTGGTTGGGACTGCTTTCATCTGGTTACCATTCTTGTGTTTGGTTGGGACTGCTTTCATCTGGTTACCATTCTTGTGTTTGGTTGGGACTGCTTTCATCTGGTTACCATTCTGGTGTTTGGTTGGGACTGCTTTCATCTGGTTACCATTCTGGTGTTTGGTTGGGACTACTTTCATCTGGTTACCATTCTGGTGTTTGGTTGGGACTACTCTCATCTGGTTACCATTCTGGTGTTTGGTTGCGGTGCAAGAAAATGTTATTTATTTCTTCTGCTTGTCATGAGAAACATTCGGACGATGGCTGAAGGAACATTTTGTCTTCATGTCATTATTCAACATACAAAGAACCTCCTTCCATGCCCCTTGATTTGTCACAATGTTGCTAGACTGTTCCTAGAATGTTTTCAAAAGGAACGTTCTCAGGAATTAGAAACACTGGAACATAGGCTGTTCCCTGGCCTGACAGAAATGTTTTGGGAGCCAAACATTGTCACTAGGGTGACGGTTAAGGCCTAATGTTGAGGCTATAGATCTGTGGTGAAGGGAAAAAAAATAGACCAGGACCCGACATAATAAACCTGTTGACTAGATTTCCAGGTAAGTTAAAAACAGCTCTGTGCATGTAGAATGTATATTTGAATATGCATAAATATGCATAATATCAGTCAACAGTGTGAATATGGCTCCTAGTGTTGTTAACAGGTCCTGCACCAATGACTATGGACGGGTTTGGAACCTGACCTTAAGCCCTGAGGCAAAGAAGAACAGCAGAACAGCTTGCAGAAGTAGACTGGTGTAGTCTAGCAGTCAGAATCAGTCAACTTGGTTTAACCATGCAGGAGGTCATATAAACAGCATAGTTAGAGTGAGAGATCACTCCATTATCAACATTTGTCTGAATTAACTTTTTAGTCACCTCATGTCTGGTAAACAGAGATACAAAACAAACTGACTCGTACACCTGTGTGGCTCGAGAAGGCTAGAGGTTTGTGTGTGTGTGTGTGTGTGTGTGTGTCTGTCTGTGTGTGTGTGTGGTTAGGGGAACGATCTCTTTGTAATGTGTGAGAAGTAGTTGCACACTCCTCTCTCCCCTGTGTTGGTATGACTTATGCACTGACACCCTATTGGTTAATACTGACACCCTAGGGCATCCTGAGTGGCGCAGTGCTCTAAGGCACAGCATCGCAGTGCTAGCTGTGCCACTAGAGATTCTGGGTTCGAGTCCAGGCTCTGTCACAGCCGGCCGCGACCGGGATACCCATTGGGCGGCGCACAATTGGCCCAGCATCACCCTATTGCTTAACACTGACACCCTACTCATACTCATTCTGTCAGTGCTGGTGTCAGGGAGCTGCTATAACAATATTTAAAGGGATAGTGTGATATTTTAGCAATTACTTACCCAGAGTCAGAGAACTTTGTGATTTGATGTCCCTGCATGCAGTTTGAAGGAAGTTTAATTTAGTTTTGCGAGTCATTGTTAACTGCGCTGCTAACTGCTTCTACTTGCAGTTTTATTATATGCATAGTCACTTCACCCCTACCTACATGTACAAATTACCTCAACTAACCTGTACCCCCGCACACTGACTCAGTACCGGTACCCCCTGTATATAGCCTCATTATTGTTATTTTATTGTGTTACTTTTTATTTTAAAAAAAGTTTAGTTTATTTGGTAAATATTTACTTAACTCTTCTTGAACTGGACTGTTGGTTAACTTGTTATGGATAGGGGGCAGTATTTTCACGGCCGGATAAAAAACGTACCCGATTTAATCTGATTATTACTCCTGCCCAGAAACTAGAATATGCATATAATTATTAGCTTTGGATAGAAAACACTCCAAAGTTTCTAAAACTGTTTGAATGGTGTCTGTGAGTATAACAGAACTCATTTGGCAGGCCAAAACCTGAGAAGATTCCAAACAGGAAGCGCCCTCTCTGACTATTTCTTGGCCTTCTTGATCATCTCTATCCAAAACAGGGGATCTCTGCTGTAACGTGACATTTTCTAACGATCCCATAGGCTCTCAGAAGGCGCCAGAACGTTGAATGATGACTTTGCAGGCCATGGCTGAAAAACAGTAGCGCATTTGGTAAGTGGTCGATCTGAGAACAATGAGACTGGCGCGCGCGTGCACGGGACGACTCCATGTTTGAACGAAAACAGGGTTTCCCGGTCGGAATTTTATCGCTTTTTTTACGAGAAAAATCGCATAAAAATTGATTTTAAACAGCGTTTGACATGCTTCGAAGTACGGTAATGGAATATTTTGCAACGAAACGCGCCGGGCGCGTCACCCTTCTTTACCCTTCGGATAGTGTCTTGAACGCACAACAAAACGCCGCTATTTGGATATAACTATGGATTATTTGGAACCAAACCAACATTTGTTATTGAAGTAGAAGTCCTGGGAGTGCATTCTGACGAAGAACAGCAAAGGTAATCCAATTTTTCTTATAGTAAATTTGAGTTTGGTGATTACCAAACTTGGTGGGTGTCAAAATAGCTAGCCGTGATGGCCGGGCTATCTACTCCGAATATTTCAAAATGTGCTTTCGCCGAAAAGCTATTTTAAAATCGGACACCGCGATTGCATAAAGGAGTTCTGTATCTATAATTCTTAAAATAATTGTTATGTTTTTTTGTGAACGTTTATCGTGAGTAATTTAGTAAATTCACCGGAAGTGTTCGGTGGGAATGCTAGTTCTGAACGTCACATGCTAATGTAAAAAGCTGGTTTTTGATATAAATATGAACTTGATTGAACAAAACATGCATGTATTGTATAACATAATGTCCTAGGAGTGTCATCTGATGAAGATCATCAAAGGTTAGTGCTGCATTTAGCTGTGGTTTTGTTTTTTGTGACATTATATGCTAGCTTGAAAAATGGGTGTCTGATTATTTCTGGCTGGGTACTCTGCTGACATAATCTAATGTTTTGCTTTCGCTGTAAAGCCTTTTTGAAGTCGGACAGTGTGGTTAGATAAAGGAGAGTCTTGTCTTTAAAATGGTGTAAAATAGTCATATGTTTGAAAAATTGAAGTTTTCGGATTTTCGAGGAGTTTGTATTTCGCGCCACGCCTATCATTGGATATTGGAGCAGGTGTTCCGCTAGCGGAACGTCTAGATGTAAGAGGTTTAAGGGCTTGTAAGTAAGCATTTCACGGTACTTGTTGTATTTTGCGCATGTGACAAATAAAGTTTGATTTGATTTGCAATGACTGGAAGTCTACAGGTGCAGCTAGCATGTTAAATACTGCATTAACCCTTGTCTTCCTTCCTCAGGTGTGCTTCTTTGTGGCTCTCTACTATAATGTCATCATCGCATGGAGTCTCTTCTACATGGGCAACTCCTTCCAGTATCCTCTACCCTGGGAGCAGTGTCCCATCAACATGACCACCAATAACACTGGTATTCACTAGCTGTGTGTGTGTGTGTAGTATAGTATTTTGTCCCCACAAAGTTAGTTGTACAAGACTGTGTGTGTGTGTGTGTGTGTGTGTGTGTGTGTGTGTGTGTGTGTGTGTGTGTGTGTGGTGTGTGTGCGGTTCATATCATGCTTCTCCTAATTTGTGTTTAGATGTGTAATGGACACATTGTATTCTACAAGGGCAGGGTTTGTGTATGTAAACTATAAATCTCTCTCCCTCTCACTCACTCTCTCTCACTCCCCCTCTCCCTCTCTCTCCCTCCTTCTCTCTCTCTCTCTCTCTGTCTCTCTCTGTCTCTCTCTGTCTCTCTCTGTCTCTCTGTCTCTGTCTCTCTGTCTCTGTCTCTCTCTGTCTCTCTGTCTCTGTCTCTCTGTCTCTCTGTCTCTCTGTGTCTGTCTGTCTGTCTGTCTGTCTGTCTGTCTGTCTGTCAGTAAAGGAATGCTCAGGTAGCTCCCCAACCTCATACTTCTGGTTCCGGAAGGCTCTAGACATCACAGACTCCATCGATGAGTCTGGTGAGTTTAACCCCATCATGACGGGCTGTCTGCTGGCTGCCTGGGCCACCGTCTGTCTAGCCATGATCAAAGGCATCAAGTCCTCTGCCAAGGTAAGGACCCTCTCAGTTCATATTTTTTACAACATATAGCATGTTACAAACAGTATAACGGGTCACCACCTGCCTTGACCCTCAGTAGTGTCGCCCCCGGCAACCACTAACCATGATTATGGTAGGCTAGTAGTTAACACGCTAGCTGTGAAAGAAAGCGGCTGAATTCTGTTTTTGGCAAATGTTACTTTTAAATTGTTTAATGTTAATGTCCTCCTTCATTGACCTTGTCTTGTTAAATGTTTTTTTTTTTATGTATAGTTTTTAAAAGAGAATGTAGAATGTCTTTTGATAAATATTGATTTAATCCAATATATTATGGTACTTAGTCTGTGTCCATGAACCCAGCCCTATATCTACCTATAGGTAAAGTTAAAGATACATTCTGGAATTGGAAAAACAACAAAACGGCAACCCCACCACCTGTCCTGGTATACAGCTGAGGAATGGTGCTGGAGAAATACAACCTCTCCCAAATCCATAGACATGTTTTACAATCTACATTAAAAGGACTGATGATTCCTAATTCGAATTGTAATTTTCTTCTCCATAGGTGATGTATTTCTCCTCAGTCTTCCCCTATGCTGTGCTGTTCATTTTCCTCGTCAGAGGCTTGATGCTGGATGGAGCCATGGAGGGGATCGCCTACATGTTCTACCCTAAAGTAAGTACAATAAGAACAATAATAATAATATATTTAATTGATTTTGCGCTTTTAATTACAAGTAGAATCTCAAAGATGTACAAAGATGCTTAAAAACAAGAATTAAGCACTCTGGAGAAGTGGACCAGAGAGGCCTGGAATTTCTATTCACTTCCTGAATTGACAGAATATAAATAGAATAGAATTTAGTCTTATGCTCTCTCTCTCTCTCTCTCTCTCTCTCTCTCTCTCTCTCTCTCTCTCTCTCTCTCTCTCACGCTCTCTCTCTCTCTCTCGCCTCTCTCCTCTCTCTCTCTCTCTCTCACGCTCTCTCGCTCTCTCTCACGCTCTCTCTCTCTCTCTCTCTCTCTCTCTCTCTCTCTCTCTCTCTCTCTCTCTCTCACGCTCTCTCTCTCTCTCTCTCTCTCTCTCTCTCTCACGCTCTCTCTCTCTCTCTCTCTCTCTCTCTCTCTCTCTCACGCTCTCTCTCTCTCTCTCTCTCTCACGCTCTCTCTCTCTCTCTCTCTCTCTCTCTCCTCTCTCTCTCACGCTCTCTCTCTCTCTCTCTCACGCTCTCTCTCTCTCTCTCTCTCTCTCTCTCTCTCGCGCTCTCTCTCTCTCTCTCTTTCTTTCTGTCTCAGATAGAAATTTGGGCTGAGGTGCAGGTGTGGCGGCAGGCAGCCACACAGGTGTTCTTTGCTCTGGGCCTGGGCTACGGCTCTGTGATTGCCTACTCTTCCTACAACCCCATCCACAACAACTGTCACCGTGACGCGCTCATGGTCTCCTGCATCAACTTCATGACCTCAGTGCTCGCATCACTGGTGGTGTTCGTAGTGCTGGGCTTCAGGGCCAAGAACATTGTCCTGAACTGCATCACCCAGTAAGTATGGAGTCAAGGGGGGATTGTGGGTGTGTGTTTGTGAGTGTGAGAGAGAGAGATAGAGAGAGAGAGAGACAGTGAAAGAGAAGAGAGAGAGAGAGCGTTAGAGAGAGAGATTGTTGTCCGTTGACAATTTTGATTCTCATTTTTATTTTTTATATTGTAAATATCCAAAATAAGCTTTGGCAATATGTGCATTGTTACGTCATGCCAATGAAGCGAATTGAATTGAATTGAGAGATAGAGACAGTGAAAGAGAGAGAGAGAGAGAGAGAGAGAGACTGTTTGTAGACCATGGAACTGAGAAGGTATGTGTAATGTCTGCTGCACATCTCATGGTTCTGTTGATGTTACACTCCTTGACTCATGCTGGGGAAGGTGTCAGCCCAGTTTAAAGGGATAACTCCCTTCAATGCGGTAAGGCCCTGTCGTGACGTTGTATTAGTTAATGTGACGACTGTTGCTCATCGAATGATTAACGGTTTATAATTGCGTGATTAAATGAATTAAGCAATGAATCAAGCAATTATTAACTCATTAACCTGGGGCACCATGGGAACATTGTTTTGATTGAGTTTCTATTTCCCAAATTAACTCAAAGGATATCAGAATATCGATTTTACAACAGTCGCTAAATTAATCAATTTCCTCTACAGTCTCATTCTGAACGTCGCATAATCCGGGAATCTGCACGGACCCGGGCCTCACCAATGAATTTACCACACCAATCTTAGTTGATTATTTATTTACTAGCAAGCTAAAATGATGATAAAAATACACATACACAAAACACAGTCTAGCTATTGATTAGGACTTAGTATAACGGGCCAACACACTATGGCGCGTGTTACCCAAAATGGGGATTTAAAAGAGAGAGAAACAAAGGAAGTACACGAGAGAAATATACATTTGGGTTCATTTGTCAGCTATGCTTATTTAAAACCTAGCCTTGCCCCGAACTGCCGCTCTTATGGGTCAGAATATAATGATGTAATTACGTGTTGGAGGTCTCAGGTGGGAAGCTCCGCGTGGGTCGTTTAGGCTTCTAAATGACGCACTTCTCCGGCAACTCTCTGGTTGTCCTCACGATGTCAGTGTCCTTCTTGGCTTAGTGGTCTGATCCCTCGCGGTCTTCTGAGGACAGACAGCTCTGTAGCTCAGAGCTCACAGCGTCGGACTCGAACGGTGAAGATACCACGATTTGATGGAGAGTGGAGACTGGGTGGTTCGGCTTGAATTCACCCGCTTAGACACAGCTACTCGTCCGTAGCTCGTGTAGAAAAAGATTTATTTGTCTTCAACCTTGTGTTTCGTTTTGGGGTTCGTCGACTTTGTTAGACCTTCGCTGCAGCTTGGGGTCAATTAGTCTCCTCTCTTAATTCTTCACTCTCCTGTCTTATACCCTCGGGTCAGAAGTGGGTGTAACCGCCTTTAGGGCAATTCTCTGGGCGGACCAAGTAAAGGGGCAAGGCCTAGATTTGACTAAAATATCCAATTTTAGACACTAACTTCACATTTCATCTTTACCAAAACATTCTGTTTGATTTGGATATTTTCCACACAACGTACAATGTATAAACATCAGGCATATACTGGGAAAACTCTTAAAGGTACAATGTTTTCATAATAACGTCATCTCCTTTAAAAACAATACAAAAGTTACATACATTTTAATATTCCACCTCTCGTCATGACCACCATTGTGGCTGACGGAAACCATTGTTCCAAAGTCCCTTTATTGCATGTTTAATGTTCTGAGGCCAGTTCTCCATTGTGAGGACAAAGGAATTTCTCTGTGGCCTAAGGTTTATTATGGGCATGAGGTGTCATAAAACCCCCACATCTTCAGACCCCTAGATCTCTCCTCCTCTGTTGGGGGTTTGGGAGATAATCTGTAGGGTGGTGGTCTCCTGTACCCTGACCTGATCAGGACAGTCATGACAGCCCTCTTATTTAAAATGTGTTTGCGTGTGTGTCCCAATAGTGTTGAATCTCCTTTCCTTTAAAGGGATAGTTCACCCAATTTACAAAATCACATCGCTTTCCATAGACTTTCCTGCAGTCAAATGACCAAGTGGTCTCATGGGTGGAATGCTATTTATATTTTTCATAATTTCATAATTTATAAACATGTTTTTTTTTAAACCTGCAGAGAATCTGGTGTTTCTATGTCAACGGTTTTGTTATATTTCTGTCTTCTGTGATATATATAAAGTGTAATATTGGGATACAAACTCAAAACTGAATACATTTCAACTCTATATGTGACATGGTACAGGTGTCTTCTTGTTAAAGCCCATAACCCTGTGTGTGAGGTGTATACTTTTGTTTCAAAGTAAATTTGTTTAAGACTACCAAGAAACATTTTGTATGACCCTGATTTAGCCCACTGCAGTAGAAGGTTCATCTGTAAGCAGGCTATGGATGGGGTAAGACAGCTATTCATGCTTTGGTTTTGTTTGCCTGGTCACTGTCTCCAAATGCTAACTTTTTAGCATTTGTGCCACAAAACCAATGCAAGTCTATATCTCCTGTATTAACATTTTTCACGCTTCGTGTCCAGATCATCTAAACTGTCGACAATTGATTGTGTAGCTCAGTGTTTCCCAACTCCAGTCCTCCAGTACCCCAAACAACACACATTTTTGTTTTAGCCCCGGACAAAAAAAACAAATTCAACTTCTTGTTGAAGTAGAATCAGGTGTATATGTCCGGGGCCACAACAAAAATGTGTACTGTTGGAGGAACGGTGTTGGGAAACGCTGGTGTAGCTCAATGAAGTTACTTTAACAGGATTTGAATATAAAGTGTGAAAAATGCTAATACAAATGCCATTTGGAGACCATTGGCCAGTTAAACTAAACCAAAGCATGGATTGCTGTCTTGCGTTGTCCATAGACTGCTTACAGGTTAATGAAAGCAAAATGTCATTTTGTTATTTCGGATGAACTATCCCTTTATAAAGCATGTCAATATTATGGAAACACATCCAAGACATGTCTATATGTACACTCTTAGAAAGAAAGGTGCTATTTAGAACCTTAAAGGGTTCTTCAACTGTCCACATAGGAGAACCCTTTGAAGAACTATTTTTGGTTGCAGGTAGAACCCTTTTGGTTCCAGTTTCTACAGAAGGTTCTACATGGAACCAAAAAGGGTTCTACCTGGAACCAAAAAAGGGGTTCTACCTGGAACCAAAAAGGTTCTCCTATGGGTCCATCTGAATACCCTTTTTGGAACCTTTTTTTCAGAGTGTAAGCATACCTTCAAATAAAGTATTAGCGGTGTACCTGAAGGGAATTGCGATATTAAGAGCTTGGAATTATCATGTTCTATCTGCAATTTTGCCCAAATTGAGTTCTGGACATTTTCTTGTTCTGTTCAATGTTCTCTACCTATATAGTACTCTAAATACCCCAATTCATGTTGTTAAGTGAATAAGGATATGAGATAGAAATTGCTCACACCATTCAAAACAATAAGGGTTGGTAACTTTAAAGCCAATTATCTCAGAATCAACTTTTTACAGAAGGAACCTTATAATTCTAAGCTCAGGCTACGTCATCTCCCACCCTTCAGAAATGTGGGCCTGTTAAACGACATGGCCACACATGGAAGCAACCATCACTGGTGGCCGTGGTTCAACATGTCTGATCCTGCCTCCGTCACCATACCTGACTACAGAGAGTGGTACCATCACTACGGCTCCCAGGTGGGAACAAACATCACCGACTGTGACCTGGATGAGGAGATGAGCAAGGTGAGGGTTAGATTAGGTTTTAGGGGGGTTGTCGTTCAAATCCTATTTTCAGAAATAATGAATGTAGTGTAGTGTAATGTAGTGTAATGTAGGCACAAAGTTATTTATAAGGAGCTGTCTTTACCTCCCTCTAACTGTTCCCCCTACCTTGTATTCCCTCTCTTTCTTTACCCCTTACAACCTCCTGTTAACACCTTGCCCCCCTCCCTCATTCTCTCCCTCCCTCCCTCCCTCATTCTCTCCCTCATTCCCTCCCCCCTCCCACCCTCCCTTGTTCTCTCCCTCCCTCGTTCTCTCCCTCCCTCATTCTCTCCCTCCCTCCCTCCCTCATTCTCTCCCTCATTCCCTCCCCCCTCCCTCCATCCCTCCCACCCTCCCTTGTTCTCTCCCTCGTTCTCTCGCTCCCTTGTTCGCTATCCCTCCCTCCCGCGTACCCTCCCTCCCACGTTCTCTCCCTCCCACGTTCTCTCTCTCCCTCGTTCTCTCCTTCGTTCGTTCCCTCGTTCACCCCGTTCTCTCCCTCCCTCCCTCCCTCCCTCCCATGTTCTCTCCCCCCTCCCTTCCCCCCTCCCTCATTCTCTCCCTTTCTCTATTCCATTTTTAACCCCCCCCCTCTAACCCATATCTAACCCCTCTCTAACCCATATCTAACCCCTCTCTAACCCATATCTAACCCCTCTCTAACCCATATCTAACCCCTCTCTAACCCATATCTAACCCCTCTCTAACCCATATCTCGCTCAAACCCTCCTTAATTTCAATACTTTATTGAGAAAGGCAGGTTGCAAATATCAACATGCTCCACATAGAATACAGGTTACAAATATCAACATGCTCCACATAGAATACAGGTTACAAATATCAACATGCTCCACATAGAATACAGGTTACAAATATCAACATGCTCCACATAGAATACAGGTTACAAATATCAACATGCTCCACATAGAATACAGGTTACAAATATCAACATGCTCCACATAGAATACAGGTTACAAATATCAACATGCTCCACATAGAATACAGGTTACAAATATCAACATGCTCCACATAGAATACAGGTTACAAATATCAACATGCTCCACATAGAATACAGGTTACAAATATCAACATAGAATACAGGTTACAAATATCAACATGCTCCACATAGAATACAGGTTACAAATATCAACATGCTCCACATAGAATTGTCACAGTTGTCTTCAGTGAAATAGGACCAAGGCGCAGCGGAAGTGTGGATACTCATATTTTTTTAATGTTCAAAAAAAGGAGTAGAGCATCCACTTGAAACAAACAAAACAACAAACAATACTCACAACAGCAACAGCGTGGCAGGCTCAAACAAAACGCAGCAGTGCACACAACAATTCCCCACAACCCCAAAAGGCAAAGTAGGCCACTTATGTGTGACTCCCAATCAGCCACAACCCTCTACAGCTGTGCCTGATTGGAAGTCACACGGCCAAAATAAATGAAACAACCAAAACACACAGACTATTCTGCCACGTCCTGACCCAACTACACCCTCTACTGGTCAGGACGTGACAAGAATACAGGTTACAAATATCAACATATTCCACGTAGAATACAGGTTACAAATATCAACATGCTCCACGTAGAATACAGGTTACAAATATCAACATATTCCACATAGAATACAGGTTACAAATATCAACATATTCCACATAGAATACAGGTTACAAATATCAACATATTCCACATAGAATACAGGTTACAAATATCAACATATTCCACGTAGAATACAGGTTACAAATATCAACATGCTCCACGTAGAATACAGGTTACAAATATCAACATATTCCACATAGAATACAGGTTACAAATATCAACATACTCCACATAAAATAAAGTGTTTGTCCCTCTCTCTCTAACCCCCAGGGTGTGGAAGGGACGGGCCTGGCGTTCATTGCCTTCACAGAGGCCATGGCCCAGTTCCCTGCCAGCCCCTTCTGGTCCACGCTCTTCTTCCTCATGCTGCTCAACCTGGGCATGAGCACCATGTTCGGCACTATGCAGGGGATCCTCACCCCCCTCATGGACAACTTCAGCCTGCTGGGACGCCACCGGACCATGCTCACTGGTAATACACACATATTCACACACACCAATGCACCAATACACAAATGCACCCACGTGCACACACACACTCAATGTACTTGTTATATTTTTTGGTGTTTTAGTTTGTAGTTGTGCTCTTTGTTTGTCTTTGAAACATTTAGTCCGTGCGTCACTAAATAGCTGTGTTTTTTGTCATTATGGTTCAGTGAGTCACTAAATAGCTGTTTTCTTTGTCATTATGGTTCAGTGAGTCACTAAATAGCTTTGTTCTTTGTCATTATGGTTCAGTGAGTCACTAAATAGCTGTGTTCTTTGTCATTATGGTTCAGTGAGTCACTAAATAGCTTTGTTCCATGTCATTATGGTTCAGTGAGTCACTAAATAGCTGTGTTCTTTGTCATTATGGTTCAGTGAGTCACTAAACAGCTGTGTTCTTTGTCATTATGATTCAGTGAGTCACTAAACAGCTGTGTTCTTTGTCATTATGGTTCAGTGAGTCACTAAATAGCTTTGTTCTTTGTCATTATGGTTCAGTGAGTCACTAAATAGCTGTGTTCTTTGTCATTATGGTTCAGTGAGTCACTAAATAGCTGTGTTTTTTGTCATTATGGTTCAGTGAGTCACTAAATAGCTGTGTTCTTTGTCATTATGGTTCAGTGAGTCACTAAATAGCTGTGTTCTTTGTCATTATGGTTCAGTGTGTCACTAAATAGCTGTGTTCTTTGTCATTATGGTTCAGTGTGTCACTAAATAGCTGTGTTCTTTGTCATTATGGTTCAGTGTGCAGCTGTGCTCTGGGCTTTGTGATCGGACTTTTGTTTACCCAGCGCTCGGGAACTACTTTGTGTCGATGTTCGATGACTACTCTGCCACCCTGCCCCTGATCATCGTGGTGGTCTTTGAGACATTCGCTGTGGCCTGGGTGTACGGAGCTGACCGGTAAGACCTCCAAATGGGTTTACCAATACCAATGTATTAGTACAATATCAATGTATTAGTATAATACCAATGTATTAGTATAATACCAGTGTATTAGTATAATACCAGTGTATTCGTATAATACCAGTGTATTCGTATAATACCAGTGTATTAGTATAATACCAGTGTATTAGTATAATACCAGTGTATTCGGATAATACCAGTGTATTCGTATAATACCAGTGTATTCGTATAATACCAGTGTATTAGTATAATACCAGTGTATTCGTATAATACCAGTGTATTCGTATAATACCAGTGTATTCGTATAATACCAGTGTATTCGTATAATACCAGTGTATTAGTATAATACCAATGTATTCGTATAATACCAATGTATTCGTATAATACCAATGTATTCGTATAATACAAGTGATGTACAGTACTCCTTTCTTTGGATAATTTCTTAATGTTTTCTTTTCTATGTCACATTGAATTAATTACAACAAATATTTGTGATGTCCCTCTGTAATACGGTATGATCCTGCTTACTTCCTGGATCATGTCCCACGCTGTTTTTGAATTGGGCTTCAAGATTATAAAATCAAATTCATCAAAACGCAGCCATTTAAGATATACACTGAGTGTGCAAAACAACAATACCTGCTCTTTACATGACAGACTGACCAGGTGAATCCAGGTGAATCCAGGTGAAAGCTATAATCCCTTATTGATGTCACTTGTTAAATCCACTTCAATCAGTGTAGAATAAGAGGAGGAGACAGGTTAAAGTAGGATGTTTAAGCCTTGAGACAATTGAGACTTGAATTGTGTATGTGTTCCATTCAGAGGGTAACTGGGCAAGACAAATATTTACTGTAAGTGCCTTTGAACGGGGTATGGTAATAGATGTAATAGACACCAGTTTGAGTGTGTCAAGAACTGAAACGCTGCTGGGTTTTTCACGCTCAACAGTTTCCCAGATGTATAAAGAATGGTCTACCACCCAAAGGACATCCAGCCAACTTGACACAACTGTAGGAAGCATTGGAGTCAACATTGGCCAGCATTCCTGTGGAACGCTTTTGACACCTTGTAGACTCCATGCCCCAATGAAATGAGGCTATTCTGAGGGCAAAAGGGGGTGTAACTCAATAGGAAAGTGTTCCTAATGTTTTGTATACTTAGTGTATGTAAAATGATATTTCTATTCATGGTTTAATTTACTTCTAACTGTTGCCTTTCATGAAGGTTTTTGATTGTGTTTTCTTTTTGTAATTGAAAACCTTCATGGATGGCACTGGGTGGAAGTAAATTAACCCATCATACAAATATTAGATTACATACATTTTAAATGACTGCGTTTTGATGAATTTGATAATATAATCTTGAAGGCCATTCAAAAACAGAGTGGGAAATGATCCAGAAAGTAGGCGGGACTTTCATACCATATGATGGAAATGATTTCTGTGTATGTATGGCGTTGTACAGTGTAGGAACAGATTGTTACATAGTACTTACAACTCTGACACCTAGTGGTAGTTTGTGCAATTACACATTGAATTGTCATGTTTTCCAATGCGATTATGGTATAAAGTTTAACACACTATGGTATAACAACTTTGTTGTCGAAAGGGGGACTGTCTTAACTTTACTTCCAGTCTACCTTTCCAATTCCATATCAACCCCATAGCCCTGGGCCCTAGGCACTTGTGTAGATCTGAGAGGATTGGATAGGTGGTAGTTTAGCCTGACCTCTGATCTAGGTCAAAAATACACAGGTTAGGACAATGTAATAATTCCATGCGAAGCGTTCTAAAATAAACAAATTCATTGGTCCAGCACAGGTTGCTGATTCTACAGGATTAGTATTGTAAATGTGACCAGCGGTCAAGACATTAAGTAATAAAGTGGCTGTAGTGGCTGTCATTTTAAACACATTTAAATGAATAGAATGAGAGAAAAACAGTTATGTACTTGCTGAGTAGTTAGCTGAAACTTTCTGCAATGCTAACATCCACTTCCAGTCATTTTCTCTCACATTGCTAGTCCCATTGTTTAGATTTTTTCTGCATTTATGCAACGACTTATGGGATATTAGAATCCTCTTGTCCTAACCTGTAGATTTTCAACCATTTGTATTTATTTTTCTATTGAAACTTTGTTTTAATAGGGAAGACATATTGAGACCTATGTCTCTTTTCCAAATGTGCACAACATCATACAACATTGTAATATATATATATATATATATATACACACACACACACACACACACACACACACAGAGTACCAGTCAAAGTTTGGACATACCTACTCATTCAAGGGTTTTTCTTTATTTTACTATTTTCTACATTGTAGAATAATAGTGAAGTCATCAAAACTATGAAATAACACATATGGAATCATGTAGTAACCAAAAAAGAGTTAAACAAATCAAAATTTATTTTAGATTTTAGTTTCTTCAAAGTAGCCATCCTTTGCCTTGATGACAGCTTTGCACACTCTTGGCATTCTCTCAACCAGCTTCATGAGGAATGCTTTTCCAACAGTCTTAAAGGAGTTCCCACATATGCTGAGCACTTGTTGGCTGCTTTTCCTTCATATGGGGGAGCACGTTCGATCTAATGAGTGAACATGTAGTTCATCTGAAACATTCTTACGAGAGTTTGGAAACAACATGTATTTCGTTTTTCCCATATTAAGCACAAGTTTTAAATTAGCAAGGTATTCCTGCATAGCTATAAAATCTGACTGTAGTTTTAACACAGCCAGATTAACAGTTGGGGCATTAGCATGCATAATTAAAAAGAATAAAACATTTTTTTTTTACCTTTATTTAACTAGGCAAGTCAGTTACGAACAAATTCTTCTCATCCGCATATAGATGAAGTTTACATTTTTTTTACCGATTGACCAATGGTGTTTATATAAGTAGTGAAGAGAACATGTCCCAAAATCAACCCCTGTGGTACACCTTTATGTACTTCAAGACATTCAGACTTAACCCCAGCAATTATGATGGCCTGAGTTCTGTCACTAAGATAATCATGAAACCATGAACAGGCATCAGAGCTCAGCCCTATCAAGGACAACTTACATAATGATCAGATTTAGCCTTTTTGATTTGTCTTAGACAATGATTCCTCAGTTGCTTAAAAACTTCCCAGTCCAGGCCTAATCATGTGTTCCTGGCCTTGACCCAAGCATCAACTGTTTTATGAATGACTTCTGCAACTTCCGGAGTGTACCAGGCATTTGATTTACCTTTAACCCTTCATTTTCTGAAGGGGACATGATTATCCACAATAGTATTGAAGACATCTGCAAAATGTCTCAAAGCTAAATCAGGTTCAGAGATATCTGAAATACAATCAAGCCTCTGATAGGCTGGGTGGAATTGTTGCCATATTGTGGACAGCTATCTAATCCTCTAACATCTCCACAAGAGTCTAGCGGGCTAGAGGCTATAGGGGTTGGTTTGAGATTCAGCATCTGTGATGAGGACACATCTAGCATCTCCTCTCCTCCCTAGCTTCTTGGATGACATTGAGATCATGCTGAAATGGCGCCCCCCGGTGCTGTATAAGTACCTGTGGAAGTACGTGTGTCTGTTTGCTATGGTGGGCCTGCTGGCGGCAAGTCTACTGCGAATGGTCTTCAAACGACCGACCTACACAGCCTGGAACCACACCACGGTGAGATACCCCATACAATGGCCCTGGTCCCTGTTCCTGGCTGGCTAGATTGGGTGCTTCCTTTCCTTCCTTCCTTTTGACCTTCCTAACTTCCTTGAAGTACATTACTCTCACAATTGCTTGATTACACTCACCTTCTTTTTTCACTCTCTTCTTATACCTCCCTCTCCCTCCCTCCCTCCCTCCCTCCCTCCCTCTTTCTTTCTATTCTCTCTTTCTTTTCTCTCTCTTTCGCTCTCATCAACCTATACAAGGTGCTGTCTAGAACCTAAAAGGGTTATTTGACTGTCCCATTGGAGAACCCTTTTTGGTTCCAGGTAGAACCCTTTTGGTTCCAGGTAGAACCCTTTTGAGTGCTGCACACTGTAGGAGCTCAGATGCAATAATGTAATAACCTAATAACCAACGTTTCGACAGACAAGCTATCTTCATCAGGGTATAATGACAAGCACTGCAGGGTGACTAGTTTATATAGTGTTAAAGGACAAACACAGGTGTTTGTAATCATAGCCGGGTGTGGCCTGATATCATTGGTTAATTCTCAGATATAAAAATAACATACCAAAAACATGAATGGATAGCATACGATCATAGATGCAATCTGGCTACATAAGCCTACAAACATTTCCACAGCAAAATCACAATAATCACAAGAATGGCTTCAGATCAAAGTCTACATTGGGACCGAAGGGAATTAAAGCCTTTCGTTTTAACAATAGATTGTCGAGGTCACCCCCTCTCCTAGGGAGGGTGACATGTTCGATGCCAATATAACGTAGAGACGAAATCAAGTGGTTTGCTTCCAAAAGTGGGCTGTAACTGGGTAAGTCAAGTTTTTGCACCTAATGGTGTTACGATGCTCTCACGTCCTGACCATAGTAAGATGTTATTTTCTATGGTAGAGTAGGTCAGGGCGTGACAGGGGGTGTTATGTGTTTTTCTATGTTTTGTATATCTATGTTTAGGTTCTAGTTTTTCTATTTCTATGTTGGTTTTTTGGGGGATGATCTCCAATTAGAGGCAGCTGGTCCTCGTTGTCTCTAATTGGAGATCATACTTAAGTAGGGTTTTTTCCCACCTGTGTTTGTGGGTAGTTGTCTTCTGTGTAGTTTATGTACCTGACAGAACTGTGCGCTTTCGTTTTCCCTCTTTGTTATTTTTCCTGTAGTGTTTTGAGTTATAATAAATATTCATCATGAGCAATCAACACGCTGTGCTTTGGTCCCCTCTCTACGACAGCCGTTACAGATGCTCCGAGATTCATGCTTTTAATTCACGCTTTGTTTGACCCACAGAATTTTTACCACCAGGACAAGTTATAAGATAAATAACTGCCTTAGTGGAGCACGTGATAACACCTTTGATTGGGATCTGTGTCCCTCTTTGGGGGTGTTTGAAGGATCTACATTTATAAGTGCCATTACATTGAGCACAGCCATTACACTTGTAGTTTCCATCCAGTAGGGGCGCAAATACACGTTGTGCAGGGATATCTTAGGGTGGTAAATCAGAGTTTACCAATTGATCTCTGAGGTTTCTGCCCCGCGAGAATACGACCAAGGGAAGGTCCGAAAACACATTACCGATACTGTCATCGGATCTTAGAATGTGCCAATGTTTGTGAACGATTCCCTTAATTTGTTCAGAGCACTTTGAATAGCGGGTAGTTATTTTTGCGAGACTGTCCTTGAAAAAGATCATGTCACCCTACAGTATTTGTCATTATACCCTGATGAAGACAGCTTGTCTGTCCAAACCTTGGTTATTAGGTTATTAATTATTATACATTGTTCAAGTGTTCTACTCCGCTGGCCAGCACCTCGCCAAAATAGGTGTGCGTTTCTTTTGCCTCTAGAAGAACCCTTTTGAGTTCCATGCAGAACACTGGAAACAAAAAGGGTTCTACCTGGAACCAGAAAGGGTTCTCCTATGGGGAAAGCCGAAGAACCCTTTTGGAACCCTTAGAATGTATGTCTTCCTCTCCAGGCATCGGAGACAACTCTGGAGTACCCAGGCTGGGCCCTGGCCATGTTGGCCATGCTGATCCTGGCTGCCACCCTGCCTGTCCCTGTTGGCTACTTCCACTCCTGGCTGAAGAACCGTGGCATGGGCCCCGAGGGGGAGCTCGCGGGCCAGGAGATAGACCGAGAGAGGTACACCAAGTGCAACTCCAGCGATGCCCTGGACTCCAACTCCCAGCATACCCCTTCGGTGGAGGATGATGGCCGACCCAGGGCTAGCTTCCTACCACTGGGCCTCGACCACTACAGACTCCTCCCACAACAGGAAGACGTGGAGGAGGAGGAAGAGGATACGATGTGAGAGAGGGGTTTCAGAATCGAGGGACGAAAAGAGGAGAGTGGCAGTGGGAAAGAGAGGCTCACTTTAGAGAGAGAGAGAGAGAGTGTCTCTTGACTGAAATAGTGGAAAGGACTCCACTTATATCCCCAGACTTTTAATTGATAATGAATCTTAATAAGGTATTACTATGTTTATGACCATTCATCCATATTACCAAAGAAACCTAACATTAGCACAATGGAATAACCTGTATCCTTAGTGCCAACGCACACCTATCAGTGACCTATCATAAGTCACCTATCATAATTGACCTATCATAAGTGAGCTATCATAAGTGAGCTATCATAAGTGAGCTATCATAAGTGACTTATCATAATTGACCTATCATAAGTGACCTATCATAAGTGACCTATCATAAGGGACCTATCATAAGTCACTTATCATAAGTCACCTATCATAAGTCACCTATCATAAGTGACATCATAATTGACCTATTATAAGTGACCTAGTGGTTAGAGTGTTGGGCCAGTAACTGAAAGGTTGCTGGATCAAATCCCCGAGCTGACAAGGTAAAAAACTGTCGTTCTGCCCCTGAACAAGGCAGTTAACCCACCTTTCCCTGGTAGGCTGTCATTGTAAATAAGAATGTGTTCTTAACTGACTTGCCAAGTTAAATGTACTATTTAAAAACCTATCATAAGTGACCTATCATTGTACTGCTAAGTACTGTAAGAAGTGCCTTATGGTTCAAGTGCTGTATTAACACACCCAGGATCCTATTCCTTGAACTGTGATGACAGTTTCAACTAGCTGCTCACAGGTAAATGATATGTATGACTTGTATTCTTGGGTTTCTTGTAGTTTGACTTGATTCTGCTCCAAAGACACTTATGAAGGTGAGGAGTATTGAGGGAAGCGAAGGACTTTAAAGTCCAGCTTGTATATTGCATAGTAATACTCTTGTAAGACAAGTAGAGGCTCTGCTCCAGAGAGCCACAAAATATATATTCTGATATGTAGTTTATTTATTAGGGTGCTAAACTTAGTTCAAATCAAATTTATTTATATAGCCCTTCGTACATCAGCTGATATCTCAAAGTGCTGTACAGAAACCCAGCCTAAAACCCCAAACAGCAAGCAATGCATGTGAAAGAAGCACGGTGGCTAGGAAAAACTCCCTAGGAAAAACTCCCTAGAAAGGCCAAAACCTAGGAAGAAACCTAGAGAGGAACCAGGCTATGAGGGGTGGCCAGTCCTCTTCTGGCTGTGCCGGGTGGATATTATAACAGAACATGGTCAAGATGTTAAAATGTTCATAAATGACCAGCATGGTCAAATAATAATAATCATAGTAGTTGTCGAGGGTGCAACAAGCACGTCCGGTGAACAGGTCAGGGTTCCATAGCCACAGGCAGAACAGTTGAAACTGGAGCAGCAGCACGGCCAGGTGGACTGGGGACAGCAAGGAGTTCAGGAAAGTTGAGGAAAGTAAGGAGCTGAATTTGGGGCAAAGATTGGGGAAGTTGTGCAGTGGTACTCGGTATGACCAGTGACCGCCCATAAACAAAGATCCTGCCAAGTAACTTCTAAAGGATGTTTAGAAAATAACATGCCTTGTGTCTGAGGTTTTACTAACTTCTCAGGGCTACGTGGAACGCTACCGTCCCCCCACGGTTCACACTATTCAACAGCCAGTGAAAAATCAGAGCGCCAAATTCAAAACAACAAAATGTCATAATTCAGAGTTCTCAAACTTACAACTATTTTACACCATTTTAAAGATAAACCTCTCCTTAATCCAACCACATTGTCTGATTTCAAAAAGGCTTTACGGCGAAAGCATAAAGTTAGATTATGTTAGGACAGTGCCAACACAAGAAAAACCACACAGCCATTTTCCAAGCAGGAGAGGGTTCACAAAAACCATAATACAGCTAAAATGAAGCACTAACCTTTGACGATCTTCATCAGATGACACTCCTAGGACTCAATGTTAGACAATACATGTATGTTTTGTTCGATAAAGTTCATATTTATATCCAAAAACCCCATTTTATATTGGCGCGTGATGTTCAGAAAATATATAATATTTACAAAAATACTCATCATAAACGTTGATAAAATATTAAACTGTTATTCAAAGAATTATAGATAAACATC
Organism: Salmo trutta; assembly: GCF_901001165.1. NCBI lineage: Eukaryota > Metazoa > Chordata > Actinopteri > Salmoniformes > Salmonidae > Salmo > Salmo trutta. The sequence goes on along the minus strand of NC_042988.1, from coordinate 38,665,082 downwards.
TGAATGCAACCGCTGTGACAGATTTTAAAAAAGCTTCACGGGGAAAGCACACTTTGCAATAATCTGAGTACGGCACTCAGAAAAATACACCAGGCAATACAGATACCCGCCATTTTGGAGTCATCTAAAATCATAAATAGCATTATAAATATTCCCTTACCTTTGATGATCTTCATCAGAAGGCACTTCCAGGAATCCCGGGTCCACAATAAATGTTGTTTTGTTCGATAAAGTCCATGATTTATGTCCAAATACCTCCTTGTTGTTTGCGCGTTCAGTAAGCTACTCCAAATGTAGGAAGCGCGCTGAAAATTTCACGACGAAAAGTCAAAAAAACTTATTTACGTTCGTTGAAACATGTCAACGTTGTATTGCATCAATCTTTAGGGCCTTTTTAACATAAAACTTCAATAATATTCCAACCGGACGATTCCAATGTCTTGAAAAACGTTATGGAACACAGCTACCTCATCACGTGAACGCGCACCAATGAACTCATGTAATTTTCTGAGTCACCAACTTCCAAGCCTTCTTGTTCGCTCTCTGTTCACTGCAAAAGCCTGAAACAAGGTTCTAAAGACTGTTGACATCTAGTGGAAGCCTTAGGAAGTGCAAAAGGAACCCTAAGTCACTGTGTGTTAGATAGGCAATGACTTGAAAAGACTACAAGCATCAGATTTCCCACTTCCTGGTTGGATTTTTCTCAGGTTTTTGCCTGCCATATGAGTTCTGTTATACTCACAGACATTATTCAAACAGTTTTAGAAACTTCAGAGAGGTTTCTATCCAAATCTACTAATAATATGCAAATATTTGACTCTGGGCCCGAGTATTAGGCAGTTTACTCTGGGCACGCTTTTCATCCGAAATCGAAAATACTGCCCCCTATACCTTGACAGGCTAAGTAGTATGTGATGGTAGTGAGAAACAGCACAATCCCCATAGCTGTGTGTTAGTAGTGTTAATAGTAGTGAACTGACTGAAAGGGAACTTAACATTCACATCATCTCCTGATGCTGATTGTTGCCTCTGACCCAACGTGTCTGTTTGTCTGTCAGAGGCCCCATCAGGGGGCAGGTCACCAGGCAAAACCAGTGAGCTAGGGAGGCCCCATCAGGGGGCAGGTCACCGGGCAGAACCAGTGAGCTAGGGAGGCTCCATCAGGGGGCAAGTCACCGGGCATAACCAGTGAGCTAGGGAGGCTCCATTAGGGGGCAGGTCACCGGGCATAACCAGTGAGCTAGGGAGGCTCCATCAGGGGGCAGGTCACCGGGCATAACCAGTGAGCTAGGGAGGCTCCATCAGGGGGCAGGTCACCGGGCAGAACCAGTGAGCTAGGGAGGCTCCATCAGGGGGCAGGTCACCAGGCAGAACCAGTGAGCTAGGGAGGCTCCATCAGGGGGCAGGTCACCAGGCAGAACCAGTGAGCTAAGTGTCTAATAATATATTTTGGACATAGTGTATATCCAGTTCATAAGAAACACTTACTTGAAACAGGAATTGCATTTTTGACTCTTACTTTCAATGAGTTGCAACTACCTCCCTTATGCTCTAGAGATCATGGTGCAAAGTCTCAGTCCTCAAAGCAGACTACTCCTTTAACCTAGTCACACTGTTGTTCTGATCCTAACCATACTGTTCTGGTTCTACTCCTTTAACCTAGTCACACCGTCCTTCTGATCCTAACCATACTGTTCTGGTTCTACTCCTTTAACCTAGTCACACTGTCGTTCTGATCCTAACCATACTGTTCTGATTCTACTCCTTTAACCTAGTCACACTGTCATTCTGATCCTAACCATACTGTTCTGGTTCTACTCCTTTAACCTAGTCACGCCGCCGTTCTGATCCTAACCATACTGTTCTGGTTCTACTCCTTTAACCTAGTCACACTGTCGTTCTGATCCTAACCATACTGTTCTGGTTCTACTCCTTTAACCAAGTCACGCCGCCGTTCTGATCCTAACCATACTGTTCTGGTTCTACTCCTTTAACCTAGTCACACTGTCGTTCTGATCCTAACCATACTGTTCTGGTTCTACTCCTTTAACCTAGTCACACTGTCGTTCTGATCCTAACCATACTGTTCTGGTTCTACTCCTTTAACCTAGTCACACTGTCGTTCTGATCCTAACCATACTGTTTGGGTTCTACTCCTTTAACCTAGTCACACTGTTGTTCTGATCCTAACCATACTGTTCTGGTTCTACTCCTTTAACCTAGTCACACTGTCGTTCTGATCCTAACCATACTGTTCTGGTTCTACTCCTTTAACCTAGTCACACTGTTGTTCTGATCCTAACCATACTGTTCTGGTTCTACTCCTTTAACCTAGTCACACCGTCGTTCTGATCCTAACCATACTGTTCTGGTTCTACTCCTTTAACCTAGTCGCACCGTCCTTCTGATCCTAACCATACTGTTCTGGTTCTACTCCTTTAACCTAGTCACACTGTCGTTCTGATCCTGACCATACTGTTCTGGTTCTACTCCTTTAACCTAGTCACACTGTCGTTCTGATCCTAACCATACTGTTCTGGTTCTACTCCTTTAACCTAGTCACACCGTCGTTCTGATCCTAACCATACTGTTCTGGTTCTACTCCTTTAACCTAGTCACACCGTCGTTCTGATCCTAACCATACTGTTCTGGTTCTACTCCTTTAACCTAGTCACACTGTTGTTCTGATCCTAACCATACTGTTCTGGTTCTACTCCTTTAACCTAGTCACACTGTCGTTCTGATCCTAACCATACTGTTCTGGTTCTACTCCTTTAACCTAGTCACACTGTCGTTCTGATCCTAACCATACTGTTTGGGTTCTACTCCTTTAACCTAGTCACACTGTTGTTCTGATCCTAACCATACTGTTCTGGTTCTACTCCTTTAACCTAGTCACACCGTCGTTCTGATCCTAACCATACTGTTTGGGTTCTACTCCTTTAACCTAGTCACACTGTCGTTCTGATCCTAACCATACTGTTCTGGTTCTACTCCTTTAACCTAGTCACACTGTTGTTCTGATCCTAACCATACTATTCTGGTTCTACTCCTTTAACCTAGTCACACTGTCGTTCTGATCCTAACCATACTTTTCTGGTTCTACTCCTTTAACCTAGTCACACTGTTGTTCTGATCCTAACCATACTGTTCTGGTTCTACTCCTTTAACCTAGTCACACTGTCGTTCTGATCCTGACCATACTATTCTGGTTCTACTCCTTTAACCTAGTCACACCGTCCTTCTGATCCTAACCATACTGTTCTGGTTCTACTCCTTTAACCTAGTCACACTGTCGTTCTGATCCTAACCATACTGTTCTGGTCTTTTCTTATCACGTTGTCCTTTCCAGGCCAATTCAGCTCGGCTCGGATCGACTCCATAGTGTGAAAAGTACTGTTTTTTCATCCTTGCCTTGTAACCAGAGATTGATTTGTCGCTGGGTAACTAGGTGTGTGCACACGTCAGCCAATCATTAGTTGATCATAAGTACCAGGGAGAAACACTAACCTAGCAGGACTGTGGATGTTGAGGGCCTGAGTTTATGCACCCTTGATCAAGACAATCAACTGTTACTGTATTTCTCAGTGTTGAGTTTACCCAGGTCAACTGTTACTGTTTTTCTCAGTGTTGAGTTTACCCAGGTCAACTGTTACCATATTTCTCAGTGTTGAGTTTACCCAGGTCAACTGTTACCGTATTTCTCAGTGTTGAGTTTACCCAGGTCAACTGTTACCGTATTTCTCAGTGTTGAGTTTACCCAGGTCAACTGTTACCGTATTTCTCAGTGTTGAGTTTACCCAGGTCAACTGTTACCGTATTTCTCAGTGTTGAGTTTACCCAGGTCAACTGTTAGTGTATTTCTCAGTGTTGAGTTTACCCAGGTCAACTGTTAGTGTATTTCTCAGTGTTGAGTTTACCCAGGTCAACTGGCTAACTCATTGATCTTGCCTGGTGAGTTTACCACCCAGCTCTGCCCATTCATGTCATTAGATATAAACTGGGATTTCTGAGTGCTCTACACAGCTATGCCCATCAAAGCAAAGCTAGTAGCTGCAATGGAGACTGCAGAGAGAACAGAACCCTCCACAGTTACAACTGGGACGTAGACTTCTCAATGATTGTACAAATATCATCATGGCAACAGAACGTGACTTAGGCCTTATTGGTAACTGTAATGAAATAACAAATGTAATGATTTAATACCAGACATGTACCCAGTTACAGTCCTCTTCCACTGCTTTTCCATTTAATTGTTTGAAATTAGTATTTGAAAAAAAATACAAATTCTAATTCATATGAAAAAGGGAATCCAAAAGTAGTGACAATTCCAAAACTTGTTTACGACCCTGTTATTACATGGTAATTACAAATCTTATTTCATTGGTAGTTAATATGGTATAACAAGGCGACGCCTATGGTGTCAAGTGTGGCCGGAAACATTACTGTACTAGAAGGATTGGTACACTTGCAGTCCCGCAGTCAAACACACTCCAGGTCAGGGATGGGCAACTCCAGTCCTCGAGGGCCTGATTGATTGGAGTTCCCATCCCTGCTCCAGGGGAATGGAGTTGCCCATCCCTGCTCCAGGGGAATGGAGTTGCCCATCCCTGCTCCAGGGGAATGGAGTTGCCCATCCCTGCTCTAGGAGAATGGATGACAAAAAGTGAGGGAGACTGAAAGACAGATACACAGTCCAGGGTTCACTAAGGCCTGAGGGTCAAGGACACACCCTGAGATAGATGAACTGCAGGAAGGCTGGGTTGTAGTCATTAGGGCACAGCGTAGCAAAACGTTTTGCAACTAAAAACAATTGTTTCTTATTGTTCTGGTATCCGTCCCTGTTTCAGTCAGTTTCCTTCTGTTTGGTGCATAGTAAACACTACCCTGTTGAGACAGTGAGAGGCCACATTGGCATAGACTCCACACCCCAGACAATCAAGGCAGCTTTGTGTTTGTTTTTGTGTGTGAGTTTATTACAGCACAATCTTACCAACGCCAAAGAGGTTTGCATGCAGTGTTTTACTGTATATTGTGAAAAAGCTTGTGCTATTATGCTGCAATTTCAGCTTAGCTTGATCCATGTTGAGGATGGGTTTGCATGGACACCACCTTGGCCTTGTTAGCTCCCTAGGAACTGTGATTATGTATGTATGTATGCCTCTGACTGAATCAATGTCAGTGTAAAACTGAGTGTGTGTGTCTGTGTGTCTGTCTGTCTGTCAGAATATATATATATATATATATGAGTTGTTTTGAAAGATGTCTTACCTCAAGTATGTATGTGTTGTTGTCAAATGAGAGGATTGTACTGTTATATACCAAATAAAGTATACTTTTGAACAGGTGATTTACTGTTCCATGTTTGTCTTTGGCTTCTATTCCTCCTAGGGCAGGGCTCTCCAAGTCCGGTGATGGGGAACTACTGGGTGAGCAGGCTTTTGTTCTATCCCAGCGCTAACACATTTCCAATAAGGATCTGCATAACTGATGATGGTCTTGAGATATGTTGAGAAAGGGGATTGAGATAGGTAGAAGAAATATCTATTATATTTTACTGTGTTCTATTCTAAAGCAGTGGTCCAGTGGATGAGCAGCCTCTGAGGTTATGATGGAGTTTTACAGTGTATTGGATTTTAGAGGCAATCAGCTTTAGAATAGAACAAGAGTAAAATATAATATACATACTTAATTTTCTGTTTTGTGAGAAACGGAAATATCATATATTTAAAAGTCCAAACAAAGATAGGCTACATAAGGTGTGGATAGGCTGAAGCTAAAAAAAAAAGGTCCAACTGAAAATCTGTGGCACTTCCTTTAAACTGCTGCTATCTATGGTCCTATTAGGCAGGCTACCCCTGGCCGCTCCTAATACCCTTCCCAATAACTCCTCCTTTCTCCTGAAGTGTAGGTCTACTCTTGTTCACTAGGCTACTTCCCACAAATCTAAAAGCATTGAATTGGTGGAGGCATGTAGGCTAGAGGGAGTTTACACCAAATTTATTTTACCAGTGTTTTCCTTCAAATCAGTGAAGGGGAAGTTAACAAGTGCAAATTTTGGGAGGAAGGAGAGATAATTGCATCTTAAATCTCTACAGATCGGTGTCCCACCCTCAGGGCGGTTGAGCTAATGTGCGGTAATATGATTAGCATGATGTTGTAAGTAACAAGAACATATTCCCAGGACATAGACATATCTGATACTGGCAGAAAGCTTAGCTGTACTGTCCCATTTACAGTAGCTATTACAGTGAAAGAATACCATGCTATTGTTTGAGGAGAGTGCACAGTTATGAACTTGAAAAGTTATTAATAAACCAATTAGGCACATTTGGGCAGTCCTGACACCAAATTTTGAACAGAAATGCAATGGTTCATTTGATCAGTCTAAAACTTTGCACATACACTGCTGCCATCTAATGGCCAAAATCTAAATTGCGCCTGAGCTGGAATAATACATTATGGCCTTTCTCTTCCATTTCAAAGATGATGGTACAAACAAAATACAAAAAAAATGTTTTTTTTTCTTTGTATTATCTTTTACCAGATCTAATGTGTTATATTCTCCTACATTCATTCCACATTTACACAAACTTCAAAGTGTTTCCTTTAAAATGGTATCAAGAATATGCATATCCTTGCTTCAGGTCCTGAGCTACAGGCAGTTAGATTTGGGTATGTCATTTTAGGCGAAAATTGAAGGGGAAAAAAGGGGCGGAAACGTTTAAACACTGTCGCCATCTAATGTGAAAGTAAGTGGCCGCTAGATGGCAGAATGCACACACTGAGTGGAGAGACTGGTCACGAGGCAGTCCGTGTCAAAAATAAGTGGATGACAGAAAAGTTTTAGTATCGTGTTTTTTAATCACATGACGACAAAACTATGTTTATTACTTTTATCATGTCCATTGATTAAAATAATTTAAAATGGCAGCCTTGGCTTTAATATTTGCAGAGACTAGGCCTAGGCTACCCAAAATTATACATAGGCCTACATTTGGTGGATAAGAGCTCTAACAATGTTGTTTCGAGGGTAGTGTAGGCTATGCTATCCTGTGAAAGAAAAGTCACTTCCGAATGGGCGCAATAATAAAGATAGGCCTGCCTATAGGCTAGACTAGGCTACATCTAAATGTAGGCTATTGTATTTAGAAAGATACATTTTATGACAAGCCATTTCTGTTGTGTATCGGAGCGCAAGAAGTGGTAGGGATGGAGTGTGAGAGAGAGAGAGTGAAAGAGAGAGAGAAAGAGAGGGACTGCGCTTAGAGCTGGAGTGCGCGCGGGATAGCACACCGGCTGGATCGGGGAGTCGCGAGGATGGAGATCCGACCAGACAGGTTTAAGGCGGTTGCAGCCAAGAATCTGGGAAAGATACACAGGTACCTCCTTAACTTCTTAACAATTGCTTATGGCTTGCTTTATTTTTATGTAAACCGTTTATTGAAAATAGCTTTTTCTATAGGATGCGGTAATTTATCACCATCTGCTACCCATTCCCAATTCTTACCACCCTATAACTTTTATTGCTGATATTCAAAGTCCAAAAGGGCAACTGTTCGTGAAAGTGACTAAAAAGAAGTGGCACTTTCAGACAATATAGCGCACGGTCGATACCTGGATCTCAGTGACGCGCACTGTATGCTAGGTGCACCTGGACTCGTTTGGACAGTGTGCGCTCAGGGGCACAGCAAAATGGCAACATCTGGTGTGCGTCCAGAGATGGAGTGGACATTATCACTATAAAACTAGAAAAACTCAAACAAATCGAGAGAGTGCATGTTATGAAATTCGATTCGGATAGGCTGTATAACATTGTGCAATACTCCAATCGAAATGTATAGGTGTAAATTCGAACTGAATGCAGTCAATTCAGGAATTAAACTGAAATTCCAATTCAATTATTTGAAAAGGGCACACATTTTCAATGACTTCTCAATAAGCTGGAAAGTAGCTATTTATTTCCGAAGTACCATTTTTTTTTATTTTGAATTAACTTCCTAAATGGACTGCTTTAAATTCGAATTGACCCAAACCCTTGGATTGTAGGCTACCTAGGGGACCTGTGTTGCTCGGAGAGGTGTGATTAAATAATGTTTTCGTCTGTAATTGACGCGCACTGGCCGATTGAGAAGGTTGTTCAGATGGAAAGGAATAGAGAGAATCAGATTAGCCTCATGTACAACGTGGAACGTAACATGGATGGTCCCCGGTGCCGATGACAGACCGAAACATCGACAGACAGACAGACAGACAGACAAGAAAGACAGACAGACAAACAATACCCATCGCCATCCTAATTGTCGCGTGTTCAATCAAGTAGTTTACATTCAACCTGACGGTTCGATGCAATGGCTCTGAACATGTACATAGTTGGGACATGATTTTAAACTTCCCCTGCAACTACAGGTGCGGATTATAGGCCTATCTTTCGCTATGCAATTGCAGTGGTCACGCGCATCCACTGGTTTAATTAATAATGTTTCCAGTCCATTTTTATTTAGTAACTTTGAAATGTATTCATAAAAAATCCTTGGGGCTTATATGACGTACAAATAGGCCTACAATAAAATAAAACGCCCCAGTCATTGTTATGATGACCAGAATTATAGATATGTTTGCACAAAATCATCTTTGAACATGAACATTTCATCACATTAGACTAAATGTCCATCATTTTAGCTTGGAATTTACTCATTGGGATATTTAGGCTGTGATTAAAATTGGAAATATTGTCAAATCAATAGAGGTCTTTCAAATTACTTTTGCCAGGTGTATTAATTGATTGATTGCATTTATTCGATAATTAAATGTAGCGCGGTGCTCCAGCCAGACGAACTACCGTGGGTCGACTAGGCCTACAGGTTATTTCGTCAGACGGATTCTCCGTAGGTCGACTGGACACTCAGGCAGGAGTCACTGCTGAACTAAAGGCTATAAAATAGGTGTCGAAAAAAAATCACATTTTAAAGCTCCTGCAGCCTCCTGTCGAAACCCTGAATCGAAGCATAACTCCAAACGATTTGAAGATTTCAGAAATCTCACCTTTTCTTTATTTTATTATTATTAACCCATTATTAATATCGTTTACATGTTTTATATATATTTACAACAGCATGGCCTAAACAAATGCAGCGTTACGGAAGGAAAACCCTGTGAGAAAACCCAATTTCATGTTCATTTAAACTGGTAGGTAATCTACATAACACATTGCCATCAACGGTTTAAAATAGAATATTAAAAAGTGATCAATTGATCGTCTGTGTAGGTGACAAAAAAATTAGAGATTATAGTCATTGATAGGGCAGCAAACTCGAGCTCTCTCGGGATTTGAGGTAGCAACCAAACATATAAATCCCCATCCTGAAATAGCCCGTTTCTCGGCCCAGCTGTCGGTCCACGCAAATCCCCTAACTCTACCCCTCCCACAGTCCCACTCCAAGCCCAGCCCACTGTCACTTCCTCTCGCCCCCCTTCCCTCACCCCCATCCTCATTCACAGACCAGCCTACTCCATCATCTCATCCGGGGCCCCGGATTAAGAGTGTAAGGGCACGCGAGTCAAATCGCTTTTTTCCCTGGCTCTCTGAGGCAAGTGCGTGCTGGTGTCCAATGCTAGTTGCTTTGAAATACTGTATGTGATTTGATTGGATTAGATTTATTTATATAGGGCCTTTCTACCAAATGCTTTCTACCAACTGAGGTAGTAGGCTAAAGGAGGTACTGAAAGCACGTTACATAGTAGGCTAACAGGGGAAAATCACCTTCACACTACGCTTCTTGCAGGACTGTAAGGGCGCACCCTCAGAGGAACTAGCTATATGACTGTAGTGTATCAGACTGAGGGCCCAGAGGAACTAGCTATATGACTGTAGTGTATCAGACTGAGGGCCCAGAGGAACTAGCTATATGACTGTAGTGTATCAGACTGAGGGCCCAGAGGAACTAGCTATATGACTGTAGTGTATCAGACTGAGGGCTCAGAGGAACTAGCTATATGACTGTAGTGTATCAGACTGAGGGCCCAGAGGAACTAGCTATATGACTGTAGTGTATCAGACTGAGGGCCCAGAGGAACTAGCTATATGACTGTAGTGTATCAGACTGAGGGCCCAGAGGAACTAGCTATATGACTGTAGTGTATCAGACTGAGGGCCCAGAGGAACTAGCTATATGACTGTAGTGTATCAGACTGAGGGCCCAGAGGAACTAGCTATATGACTGTAGTGTATCAGACTGAGGGCCCAGAGGAACTAGCTATATGACTGTAGTGTATCAGACTGAGGGCCCAGAGGAACTAGCTATATGACTGTAGTGTATCAGACTGAGGGCCCAGAGGAACTAGCTATATGACTGTAGTGTATCAGACTGAGGGCCCAGAGGAACTAGCTATATGACTGTAGTGTATCAGACTGAGGGCTCAGAGGAACTAGCTATATGACTGTAGTGTATCAGACTGAGGGCCCAGAGGAACTAGCTATATGACTGTAGTGTATCAGACTGAGGGCCCAGAGGAACTAGCTATATGACTGTAGTGTATCAGACTGAGGGCCCAGAGGAACTAGCTATATGACTGTAGTGTATCAGACTGAGGGCACACCCTCAGAGGAACTAGCTATATGACTGTAGTGTATCAGACTGAGGGCCCAGAGGAACTAGCTATATGACTGTAGTGTATCAGACTGAGGGCCCAGAGGAACTAGTTATATGACTGTAGTGTATCAGACTGAGGGCTCAGAGGAACTAGCTATATGACTGTAGTGTATCAGACTGAGGGCCCAGAGGAACTAGCTATATGACTGTAGTGTATCAGACTGAGGGCCCAGAGGAACTAGCTATATGACTGTAGTGTATCAGACTGAGGGCCCAGAGGAACTAGCTATATGACTGTAGTGTATCAGACTGAGGGCCCAGAGGAACTAGCTATATGACTGTAGTGTATCAGACTGAGGGCTCAGAGGAACTAGCTATATGACTGTAGTGTATCAGACTGAGGGCCCAGAGGAACTAGCTATATGACTGTAGTGTATCAGACTGAGGGCCCAGTGGAACTAGCTATATGACTGTAGTGTATCAGACTGAGGGCTCAGAGGAACTAGCTATATGACTGTAGTGTATCAGACTGAGGGCCCAGAGGAACTAGCTATATCTGTAGTGTATCAGACTGAGGGCCCAGAGGAACTAGCTATATGACTGTAGTGTATCAGACTGAGGGCCCAGAGGAACTAGCTATATGACTGTAGTGTATCAGACTGAGGGCGCACCCTCAGAGGAACTAGCTATATGACTGTAGTGTATCAGACTGAGGGCTCACCCTCAGAGGAACTAGCTATATGACTGTAGTGTATCAGACTGAGGGCCCAGAGGAACTAGCTATATGACTGTAGTGTATCAGACTGAGGGCCCAGAGGAACTAGCTATATGACTGTAGTGTATCAGACTGAGGGCCCAGAGGAACTAGCTATATGACTGTAGTGTATCAGACTGAGGGCCCAGAGGAACTAGCTATATGACAGTAGTGTATCAGACTGAGGGCCCAGAGGAACTAGCTATATGACTGTAGTGTATCAGACTGAGGGCCCAGAGGAACTAGCTATATGACTTTAGTGTATCAGACTGAGGGCCCAGAGGAACTAGCTATATGACTGTAGTATATCAGACTGAGGGCTCAGAGGAACTAGCTATATGACTGTAGTGTATCAGACTGAGGGCCCAGAGGAACTAGCTATATGACTGTAGTGTATCAGACTGAGGGCCCAGAGGAACTAGCTATATGACTGTAGTGTATCAGATTGAGGGCCCAGAGGAACTAGCTATATGACTGTAGTGTATCAGACTGAGGGCCCAGAGGAACTAGCTATATGACTGTAGTGTATCAGACTGAGGGCTCACCCTCAGAGGAACTAGCTATATGACTGTAGTGTATCAGACTGAGGGCCCAGAGGAACTAGCTATATGACTGTAGTGTATCAGACTGAGGGCCCAGAGGAACTAGCTATATGACTGTAGTGTATCAGACTGAGGGCCCAGAGGAACTAGCTATATGACTGTAGTGTATCAGACTGAGGGCTCAGAGGAACTAGCTATATGACTGTAGTGTATCAGACTGAGGGCCCAGAAGAACTAGCTATATGACTGTAGTGTATCAGACTGAGGGCCCAGAGGAACTAGCTATATGACTGTAGTGTATCAGACTGAGGGCCCAGAGGAACTAGCTATAAGACTGTAGTGTATCAGACTGAGGGCTCAGAGGAACTAGCTATATGACTGTAGTGTATAAGACTGAGGGCCCAGAGGAACTAGCTATATGACTGTAGTGTATCAGACTGAGGGCCCAGAGGAACTAGCTATATGACTTTAGTGTATCAGACTGAGGGCCCAGAGGAACTAGCTATATGACTGTAGTGTATCAGACTGAGGGCCCAGAGGAACTAGCTATATGACTGTAGTGTATCAGACTGAGGGCTCAGAGGAACTAGCTATATGACTTTAGTGTATCAGACCTAGGGCCCAGAGGAACTAGCTATATGACTGTAGTGTATCAGACTGAGGGCCCAGAGGAACTAGCTATATGACTGTAGTGTATCAGACTGAGGGCCCAGAGGAACTAGCTATATGACTGTAGTGTATCAGACTGAGGGCCCAGAGGAACTAGCTATATGACTGTAGTGTATTAGACTGAGGGCTCAGAGGAACTAGCTATATGACTGTAGTGTATCAGACTGAGGGCCCAGAGGAACTAGCTATATGACTGTAGTGTATCAGACTGAGGGCCCAGAGGAACTAGCTATATGACTGTAGTGTATCAGACTGAGGGCCCAGAGGAACTAGCTATATGACTGTAGTGTATCAGACTGAGGGCTCAGAGGAACTAGCTATATGACTGTAGTGTATCAGACTGAGGGCCCAGAGGAACTAGCTATATGACTGTAGTGTATCAGACTGAGGGCCCAGAGGAACTAGCTATATGACTGTAGTGTATCAGACTGAGGGCCCAGAGGAACTAGCTATATGACTGTAGTGTATCAGACTGAGGGCTCAGAGGAACTAGCTATATGACTGTAGTTTATCAGACTGAGGGCTCAGAGGAACTAGCTATATGACTGTAGTGTATCAGACTGAGGGCCCAGAGGAACTAGCTATATGACTGTAGTGTATCAGACTGAGGGCCCAGAGGAACTAGCTATATGACTGTAGTGTATCAGACTGAGGGCCCAGAGGAACTAGCTATATGACTGTAGTGTATCAGACTGAGGGCCCAGAGGAACTAGCTATATGACTGTAGTGTATCAGACTGAGGGCCCAGAGGAACTAGCTATATGACTTTAGTGTATCAGACCTAGGGCCCAGAGGAACTAGCTATATGACTGTAGTGTATCAGACTGAGGGCTCAGAGGAACTAGCTATATGACTGTAGTGTATCAGACTGAGGGCTCAGAGGAACTAGCTATATGACTGTAGTGTATCAGACTGAGGGCCCAGAGGAACTAGCTATATGACTGTAGTGTATCAGACTGAGGGCTCAGAGGAACTAGCTATATCTGTAGTGTATCAGACTGAGGGCCCAGAGGAACTAGCTATATGACTGTAGTGTATCAGACTGAGGGCCCAGAGGAACTAGCTATATGACTGTAGTGTATCAGACTGAGGGCCCAGAGGAACTAGCTATATGACTGTAGTGTATCAGACTGAGGGCCCAGAGGAACTAGCTATATGACTGTAGTGTATCAGACTGAGGGCCCAGAGGAACTAGCTATATGACTGTAGTGTATCAGACTGAGGGCCCAGAGGAACTAGCTATATGACTGTAGTGTATCAGACTGAGGGCTCAGAGGAACTAGCTATATGACTGTAGTGTATCAGACTGAGGGCCCAGAGGAACTAGCTATATGACTGTAGTGTATCAGACTGAGGGCTCAGAGGAACTAGCTATATCTGTAGTGTATCAGACTGAGGGCCCAGAGGAACTAGCTATATGACTGTAGTGTATCAAAATCGAAGGGTTGAACTAATCCATACTTTGTAAATTATTGGTATATTCACGTAGGCCTACAGTTCCAGTCAAAAGTTTGAACACAGCTACTTATTCTTGGGTTTTTCTTGTAGAATAATAGTGAAGACATAAAAACTATGAAATAACACATATGGAATCATATAGTAACCAAAAAAGTTTTAAACAATTTAAAATACATTTTATATTTGAGATTCTTCAACGTAGCCACCCTTTGCCTATATGACATCTTTACACACTCTTGGCATTTTCTCAACCAGCTTCATGAGGTAGTCACCTGGAATGCATTTCAATTAACAGGTGTGCCTTGTTAAAAGTTCATTTGTGGAATTTCTTTCCTTCTTAATGTGTTTGAGCCAATCAGTTGTGTTGTATCAAGGTATGGGGGCTATACAGAAGATGTCCCTATTTGATAAAAGACCAAGTCCATATTATGGCAAGAACAGCTCGAATAAGCAAAGAGAAACGACAGGCGATCATTTCTTTAAGACATGAATGTCAGTCAATACGGAACATTTCAAGAACTTTGAAAGTTTCTTGAAGTGCAGTCGCAAAATCCATCAAGTGCTATGATGAAACTGGCTCTCATGAGGACTGCCACAGGAAAGGATGACCCATAGTTACCTCTGCTGCAGAGGATAAGTTAATTAGACTTAACTGCACATCAGATTGCAGCCCAAATAAATTCTTCACAGAGTTCAAGTAACAGACACATCTCAACATCAACTGTTCAGAGGAGACTGTGTGAATCAGGCCTTCATGGTTGAATTGCTGCAAAGAAACCACTACTAAAGGACACCAATAATAACAAGAGACTTGCTTGGGCCAAGAAACACGAGTAATGGATATTAGTCCGGCGGAAATCTGTCCTTTGGTCTGATGAGTCCAAATTTGAGATTTTTGGTTCCAGCCGCCGTGTCTTTGTGAGACGCAGAGTAGGTGAACGGGTGATCTCCACATGTGTGGTTCCCACCATGAAGGATGGAGGAGGAGGTGTGATGGTATGGGGGGCTTTGCTGGTGACACTTGGTGATTTATTTAGAATTCAAGGCACACTTAACCAGCATGGCTACCACAGCGATACGCCATCCCATATGGTTTGCGCTTATTGGGACTATCATTTGTTTTTCAACAGGACAATGACCCAACACACCTCCAGGTTGTGTAAGGCCGATTTGACCAAGGAGAGTGATGGAGTGCTGCATCAGATGACCTGACCTCCACAATCACTTGACCTCAACCCAATTGAGATCGTTTGGGATGAGTTGGACTGCAGCGATTTTTATTTTTATTTTACCTTGGCAAGTCAGATAAGAACAAATTCTTATTTACAATGACGGTCTAGGAACAGTGGGTTAACTGCCTTGTTCAGGGGCAGAACGACAGATTTCTACCTTGTCAGCTCAGGGATTCAATCTAGCAACCTTTCGGTTACTGGCCCAATGCTCTAACCACTAGGCTACCTGCCACCCCAGTGAAGGAAAAGCAGCCAACAAGTGCTCAGCGTATGTGGGAACTCCTTCAAGACTTTTAGAAAAGCATTCCAGGTGAAGCTGGTTGAGAGAATGCCAAGAGTGTGCAAAGCTATCATTAAGGCAAAGGGTGGTTACTTTGAAGAATCTCAAATATAAAATGTATTTTGATATGTTTAACACTTTTCTGGTTACTACATGATTCCATATGTGTATTGGTTTTGATGTATTCACTATTATTCTACAATGTGGATAATAGTTAAGAAAAACCCGGAGTAATTGTGTCCAAACTTTTGACTTGTACTGTATATTCAAACAATGGGAAGTATGTGTGTTTGCGTGTGCGTATGTGAGCATGTATACTGTGTGAGTGGTCTACCTCACAGGCAGAACCGTGATCCCTCCCTGTGAATGCTGCCAGTAGTTCATCTATTATTTAGAGTTTTTCTCCATCAGAATGCGTCTCTTGTTTCTATATTAAACTAGGTAGGCAAATACTATAGTAGTGTAAGGTACAGAGCAGCCCCAACACCTTCTCCTCTCCTGTCCTCTCCTCTCTTCTCTTCCTTCACCCCTTCCCTGCAGTCATTCCCTTGTCATCCATCAATAAATAATATCCAAAGCGACTTACAGTTATGTGTGCATATATTTTATGTATGGGTGGTCCTGGGAATCAAACCCACAATCCTGGTGTTGCAACCACCATGCCATCTGAACTACAGAGGACCATGCTCTACTAACTGATCTACAGAGGACCATGCTCTACTAACTGGTTGTAACGATCGTCTGGAAGAGGGGACCAAGATGCAGCGTGGTAAGTGGTCATAATGATTTTTAATGAGACACTTCAAAAACAAACAGGGAAAACGAAAGCCAACAGTTCTGCCAGGTGAACACACACAAGACAGAAAACAACTACCCACAAAACCCCAAAGGAAAACAGGCTGCCTAAGTATGATTCCTAATCAGAGACAACGATAGACAGCTGTCTCTGATTAGGAACCCTACTCGGCCCAAAACAAAGAAATATAAAAACATAGAAAAAGGAACATAGAACACCCACCCAATGTAACACCCTGGCCTAACCAAAATAAAGAACAAAAAACCCCTCTCTATGGCCAGGGCGTTACAGTACCCCCCCCTCAAAGGTGCGGACTCCGGCCGCAAAACCTGACTCTGAAGGGGATGGTCTGGGGGGCCTTCCTACGGCGGCGGCTCAGGTGCGGGACGTGGCCTCCGCTCCACCCTCGGCTTCGCCCACTTAAGTGGCGCCCCTGGCTGCGCCGGAGGACTGGGGGGCGACCCTGGCTGCGCCCGGCTGGCGGGCGGCTCTGGCTGCGCCCGGCTGGCGGGTGGCTCTGGCTGCTCCGGACAGGCGAGCGGCTCTGGCAGCTCTGGCCCAGGATTCACCAGGCTGGGGAGACATGAAGGAGGCCTGGCTCTGGGCGCAGGCACAGGACTCACCAGGCTGGCGGGCGGCTCTGGCGGCTCCGGGCCGGCGGGCGGCTCTGGCGGCTCCGGACAGGCGGGCGGCTCTGGCGGCTCCGGACTGGCGGGCGGGTCTGGCGGCTCCGGACTGGCGGGGGGCTCTGACGGCTCTGGCCCAGGATTCACCAGGCTGGGGAGACCCACAGGAGGCCTGGTCCTGGGAGGAGGCACAGGATAGACCAGGCTGGAGAGACCCACTGGAGGCTCCGGGCTGAGGAGCGTCTCTGTCGGCTCCGGACTGTCGACCGTCTCTGTCGGCCGTCTCTGTCAGCTCTGGACTGTCGGCCGTCTCTGTTGGCTCCGGACTGTAAACTGTCGCCGGAAGCTCAGGACGGGGAACTGTCGCCGGAAGCTCAGGACGGGGAACTGTCGCCGGAAGCTCAGGACGGGGAACTGTCGTCGGAAGCTCTGGACGGGGAATGCACACTGTAGGCCTGATGCGTGGGACTGGCTTTGGAAACGCCAGACTAGTAACACACACCTTCAGGCTAGTGCGGGGAGCAGGAACAGGGCGTACTGGAGAGAGAGTGTGAGAGGCAGGCACCTGAAAAGCATGGGTAGTTGACTCAGGCCTCACCCCTGGTCCAGCCGAACTACCCGTGTGCCCCCCAAAAAAATGTTTTTGGGGCTGCCTGTCGTTCTTCCCGGGTAGGCTCCGATATCTTTCGATCACCTGGCCCCATGTCCAGTCTTTCCTCCCCAGCCACTCCTGACGAGACCAGGTGTCCATCTCCTCCCGAGCACGCTGCTTGATCCAGTTGTGGTGGGTAGTTCTGTAACGATCGTCTGGAAGAGGGGACCAAGATGCAGCGTGGTAAGTGGTCATAATGATTTTTAATGAGACACTTCAAAAACAAACAGGGAAAACGAAAGCCAACAGTTCTGCCAGGTGAACACACACAAGACAGAAAACAACTACCCACAAAACCCCAAAGGAAAACAGGCTGCCTAAGTATGATTCCTAATCAGAGACAACGATAGACAGCTGCCTCTGATTAGGAACCCTACTCGGCCCAAAACAAAGAAATACAAAAACATAGAAAAAGGAACATAGAACGCCCACCCAATGTAACACCCTGGCCTAACCAAAATAAAGAACAAAAAACCCCTCTCTATGGCCAGGGCGTTACACTGGTCTACAGAGGACCATGCTCATAAGACTATGACCATGCTCATAGTCTTCCCTGTGGCTCAGTTGGTAGAGCATGGTGTTTGCAATGCCAGCATGGTGTGTGCAATGCCAGGGTTGTGGGTTTGATTCCCACGGGGGGCCAGTACAAAAAAATAAACAAAAAATGCATGAAATGAAATGTATGCATTCACTACTGTAAGTTGCTCTGGGTAAGGGTGTCTGCTAAATGACTAAAATGTAAAAAAATAAAATAAAAGAATGTCTACCAACTGGTCTACAGAGGACCATGCTCTACCAACTGATCTAAAGAGGACCATGCTCTACCAACTGGTCTACAGAGGACCATGCTCTACCAACTGATCTAAAGAGGACCATGCTCTACCAACTGGTCTACAGAGGACCATGCTCTACCAACTGATCTACAGAGGACCATGCTCTACCAACTGATCTACAGAGGACCATGCTTTACCAACTGATCTACAGAGGACCATGCTCTACCAACTGATCTACAGAGGACCATGCTCTACCAACTGATCTACAGAGGACCATGCTCTACCAACTGATCTACAGAGGACCATGCTCTACCAACTGATCTACAGAGGACCATGCTCTACCAACTGATCTACAGAGGACCATGCTCTACCAACTGATCTACAGAGGACCATGCTCTACCAACTGATCTAAAGAGGACCATGCTCTACCAACTGATCTACAGAGGACCGTGCTCTACCAACTGATCTACAGAGGACCGTGCTCTACCAACTGATCTACAGAGGACCATGCTCTACCAACTGATCTACAGAGGACCATGCTCTACCAACTGGTCTACAGAGGACCATGCTCTACCAACTGGTCTACAGAGGACCATGCTCTACCAACTGGTCTACAGAGGACCATGCTCTACCAACTGGTCTACAGAGGACCATGCTCTACTAACTGGTCTACAGAGGACCATGCTCTACCAACTGATCTAAAGAGGACCATGCTCTACCAACTGATCTACAGAGGACCATGCTCTACCAACTGATCTACAGAGGACCATGCTCTACCAACTGATCTACAGAGGACCATGCTCTACCAACTGATCTACAGAGGACCATGCTCTACCAACTGATCTAAAGAGGACCATGCTCTACCAACTGATCTACAGAGGACCGTGCTCTACCAACTGATCTACAGAGGACTGTGCTCTACCAACTGAGCTACAGAGGACCATGCTTTACTAACTGGTCTACAGAGGACCATGCACTACCAACTGATCTACAGAGGACCATGCTCTACTAACTGATCTACAGAGGACCATGCTCTACCAACTGATCTACAGAGGACCATGCTCTACTAACTGATCTACAGAGGACCATGCTCTACCAACTGAGCTACAGGTGACCATGCTCTACTAAATGAACAAACAGTAGACGTGTCCTAAAGCTTTCACCTATAGTATACAATCAATGTGCATTTATTTGGAATCTAGCTTATTGGCTAATGGTCATCACAGCGGAGCTCTCTTAACCTATAGGCCATCGCAGCGGAGCTCTCTCAACCTATAGGCCATCGCAGCGGAGCTCTCTCAACCTATAGGCCATCGCAGCGGAGCTCTCTCAACCTATAGGCTATCACAGCGGTGCGTTCTCAACCTATTGGCTATCACAGCGGTGCGTTCTCAACCTATTGGCTATCACAGCGGAGCTCTCTCAACCTATAGGCCATCGCAGCGGAGCTCTCTTAACCTATAGGCTATCACAGCGGAGCTCTCTCAACCTATAGGCTATCACAGCGGAGCTCTCTTAACCTATTGGCTATCACAGCGGAGCTCTCTCAACCTATAGGCCATCGCAGCGGAGCTCTCTCAACCTATAGGCCATCGCAGCGGAGCTCTCTCAACCTATAGGCCATCACAGCAGAGCTCTCTCAACCTATAGGCCATCGCAGCGGAGCTCTCTCAACCTATAGGCCATCGCAGCGGAGCTCTCTCAACCTATAGGCCATCACAGCGGAGCTCTCTCAACCTATTGGCTATCACAGCGGTGCGTTCTCAACCTATTGACTATCACAGTGGAGGTCTCTCAAGTTAGGCTGCCGGGGGGGGGGGGTCGTACACCCAATTAGTACAGCCTGTAACAGACCCCGACATGCAGGATGACATTTTGGCAGAGACATAAAGTGGTATCATTGTCAAATTGATGGAATTCATGGTTAAGATACGTAGTGCCAGCGGCACTGTCATTTTAAACCCTCAATATTGATGGAATTCATGTCATTTTAAACCCTCATATTGATGGAATTCATGTCATTTTAAACCCTCATATTGATGGAATTCATGGTTAAGATACACAGTGAGCCCTCCCCACCTCTCCTGTTATGGATGTCAAACAGGAACAGGTTTAGAAGGAAATGCTACCACAGGTATGGGGAGGGAAATGGCAACTTTCTACACTAGCGATGCTTTATTGCAATGTCAAGACAGTACTTCTATAGTTCTACATTTGATCTGTAAAGCACCTTTCATAAAAATTAAAACACTACAAATATACAAAAAAAACTGTACATACAGTACACACATGGGCGGCAGGTAGCCTAGTGGTTAGAGCATTGGACTTGTAACCGAAAGATTGCAAGTTCGATTCCCCGAGCTAACAAGGTACTATTCTGTCGTTCTGCCCCTGAAATAGGCAGTTAACCCAACCTAGGCCGTCATTGAAAATAAGAATTTGTTCTTAACTGACTTGCCAGGTTAAATAAAGGTCAAATAAACATAGTAAACAACAAATGAAATATTTGTGTAATAACATATGATTTAAAAAATAGACGGTGGCTTTTTAATAGGTATTGATAGTGACTTCCTGGTTTTACAGTATGTCACATAGATACTGTCTTTCTATGTTCTGTGAATTGAAATGCAGTCTGCAGTGTGAGTAGTAATAACTCATATCTCTTCAAGAGCAGTCCTGTACAACTGCATGCTGTAGGTTTGCGTGAGTGTTTGTGTGTGTCTGTGTGTATATGCATGAGTGAGTTTGTACTAAGTTGTTTCACAATGTCTGGGTGTAATTTTGTGTCTGGGGTGTATGAAGGTCATGCAATGTGTGGGTGTGTGTGTGTGTGTGTGTGTGCGTGCGTGCGTGCGTGTGTGTGCGTACGTGTGTGTGTGTGCGTGTTTGTGTTTGTGTGTCTGTCTATGACGGAGATCGTGTGACAGGAGGGGGGAGTATGACTCCCTAGGTAACATAGTCCCATAGAGACACAATCTGTTCACTAGAGAGGAAGGGAGGGTGAGAACGAGAGAGAGCGAAAGAGAGAGGGGGGGAGAGGGATAAGGGAAGCCATCACTGTTATCTTAATTCAAATGGCAATAGCAGCAATCATTTAGAGCGTCAAGAGGGAGATTTGAAGAGGATTTTAATCAATCTCATCAGACGGCGCCCAATGTTCAATATGTCCACCTTCAGCTTTCACTGGGTTTCAAATAAACCACTGGATTTAACCGAAAGAAGGTTTCCACCCACTGACCTGCAAATGCTCTGTTTGAGTCCCAAATGGCATCCTATTCCCTAGAGGGCTCTGGTCAAAAGTAGTGCACTATGTAGGGAATAGTGTGTCATTTGGGAGGTATGGATAGTAGACAAGGGCACTGTTCTGAAGCCCCCAACCGTCACTTCAACAACGACATCCAACAAGTCATCTCTTCCATTCAACCAGTTTATTCATTTCATTGAACTTTAAAGCTGGAATCCTTAGGTGCTACATCCATTTTTGGACTTATTAATTAATGATTTATTCCCATTGATTCTTGAAGAATCTAACTTTTAAATGTCTCATGAGCTTAGTTTAACTGTTGTACCCCATCAGAAACCCAAACTATAAGCTTGTTTTACTCCAATGTTTGTAAACAAAGAAAATGTAAACAAACTCTGTATAGCCTCATAACATGGTTCAAACTATAATTTTCATATCATGGATGGTCTGTCCTTGCATTTACTGTACACACCTCTTGTTTAGAATTTTAGAGTGGTTACATGTCTCCAGGCCCATCCCTCAGTTTATTTTACCAAAGCACAGGCGGGTTGCCCACTTGTTGTTGTTTCAATGAAGGATTCCAGCTTTAACTTTGTTTTTCATTAACAAATACCAAAGCTGAACACCTCAACAGTTTGATTATTTATCAATATTAAAAGGAATCAGCACATTTTTCCCCATTTCGTTTAGTGAATGGTTTTGGATGGGTGTAGTTGCAGCAGCTCTTTCACAATCTCCCACCCACCTAGCACAATGATATAGTATCCTCAGTCCAGACTCCAGTGATTTATGTATGCAGTATGTCACAACATTAGACTGTACAGCAGACACTATGACAACAGTGGATATAATGACAATAGAGACAAGTGGAGGGAGGAGAAAGAATGACACAAAGACAGGAGGAGAGGGAGAGACAGCAAGAGTTTGGGAAGGACAGCAAGAGGAGGAAAGGACAGCAAGAGGATGGAGGGACAGCAAGAGGAGGGAGGGACAGCAAGAGGAGGGAGGGACAGTAAGAGGATAGAGGGAATGCAATAGGATGGAGAGACAGCAAGAGGACAGCAAGAAGAGGGAGGGCAGCAAGAGGAGGGAGGGACAGTAAGAGGAGGGAGGGACAGCAAGAGGAGGGAGGGACCTCGGAAATATCATTATATATGGACAAGTGATCACTAGGGCGTCTGAGATTACGTAACATTTTACTCTCTCCTCTCTCTCTCCCTCTATTTCTCTCTGTCTGTCTCTCATCCTCTTATGAGGGGATTATCAGGAACGCTCTGTGAATTGGAGAATTTAATATAAAAGGTAACAAAAGAGTTTTCATCAGCTCATTTGCCAAGCCAGTCTGTTCTATCTGTTATAACACACATGGAGGCCCAGCCAGTCTGTTCTATCTGTTATAACACACATGGAGGCCCAGCCAGTCTGTTCTATCTGTTATAACACACATGGAGGACCAGCCAGTCTGTTCTATCTGTTATAACACACATGGAGGCCCAGCCAGTCTGTTCTATCTGTTATAACACACATGGAGGCCCAGCCAGTCTATTCTATTTGTTCTAACACACATGTAGGCCCAGCCAGGCTGGTCTATCTGTTATAACACACATGGAGGCCCAGCCAGTCTATTCTATTTGTTCTAACACACATGGAGGCCCAGCCAGGCTGGTCTATCTGTTCTAACACACATGGAGGCCCAGCCAGGCTGGTCTATCTGTTATAACACACATGGAGGACCAGCCAGTCTGTTCTATCTGTTCTAACACACATGGAGGCCCAGCCAGGCTGGTCTATCTGTTATAACACACATGGAGGCCCAGCCAGGCTGGTCTATCTGTTATAACACACATGGAGGCCCAGCCAGTCTGTTCTATTTGTTATAACACGCGGAGGCCCAGCCAGTCTGGTCTATCTGTTATAACACACATGGAGGCCCAGCCAGTCTGGTCTATCTGTTCTAACACACATGGAGGCCCAGCCAGTCTGGTCTTTCTCTTCTAACACACGTGGAGGCCCAGCCAGGCTGGTCTATCTGTTCTAACACACATGTAGGCCCAGCCAGTCTATCTGTTCTAACACACATGGAGGCCCAGCCAGTCTGGTATATCTGTTCTAACACACATGGAGGCCCAGCCAGGCTGGTCTATCTGTTATAACACACATGGAGGCCTAGCCAGTCTGTTCTATTTGTTATAACACACGGAGGCCCAGCCAGTCTGGTCTATCTGTTATAACACACATGGAGGCCCAGCCAGTCTGGTCTATCTGTTCAAACACACATGGAGGCCCAGCCAGTCTGGTCTTTCTCTTCTAACACACATGGAGGCCCAGCCAGGCTGGTCTATCTGTTCTAACACACATGTAGGCCCAGCCAGTCTATCTGTTCTAACACACATGGAGGCCCAGCCAGTCTGGTATATCAGTTCTAACACACATGGAGGCCCAGCCAGTCTGTTATATCTGTTCTAACACACATGGAGGCCCAGCCAGGCTGGTCTATATGTTCTAACACACATGGAGGCCCAGCCAGTCTATATGTTAAAACACACATGGAGGCCCAGCCAGGCTTTTCTATCTGGCAGTGAGGTAGTGTGTATGTTATAACCTTCACAGCACCTTTTAACCTTATAACCTGTTATAGCTTACAGAACTGCTACAGAAACTTCCAAGTCAATGTTGTAGATGAGATTGTGCTCCAAATCAATGTTAGATGGATGGATGGATGGATGGATGGATGGATGGATGGATGGATGGATGGAAAGATGGATACAGTCGTGGCCAAATGTTTTGAGAATGACACAAATATAAATTTTCACAAAGTCTGCTACCTCAGTTTGCATGATGGCAATTTGTATATACTCCAGAATGTTATGAAGAGTGATCAGATGAATTGCAAAATCCCTATTTGCCATGCAAATGAACTGAATCCCCCAAAAACATTTCCACTGCATTTCAGTCCTGGCACAAAAGGACCAGCTGACATGATGTTAGTAATTCTGTCGTTAACACAGGTGTGAGTGTTGATGAGGACAAGGCTGGAGATCACTATCTCATGCTGATTGAGTTCGAATAACAGACTGGAAGCTTCAAAACGAGGGTGGTGCTTGGAATAATTGTTCTTCCTCTGTCAACCATGGTTACCTGCAAGGAAACACGTGCCGTCATCATTGCTTTGCACAAAAAGGGCTTCACAGGCAAGGATATTGCTGCCAGTAAGATTGCACCTAAATCAACTATTTATCGGATCATCAAGAACTTCAAGGAGAGCGGTTCAATTGTTGTGAAGAAGGCTTCAGGGCGCCCAAGAAAGTCCAGCAAGCGCCAGGACCGTCTCCTAAAGTTGATTCAGCTGTGGGATCAGGCATCACCAGTACAGAGCTTGCTCAGGAATGGCAGCAGGCAGGTGTGAGTGCATCTGCACGCACAGTGAGGTGAAGACTTATGGAGGATGGCCTGGTGTCAAGAAGGGCAGCAAAGAAGCCACTTCTCTCCAGGAAAAACATCAGGGACAGACTGATATTCTGCAAAAAGGTACAGGGATTGGACTGCTGAGGACTGGGGTAAAGTAATTTTCTCTGATGAATCCCCTTTCCGATTGTTTGGGGCATCCGGAAAAAAGCTTGTCCGGAGAAGACAAGGTGAGCGCTACCATCAGTCCTGTGTCATGCCAACAGTAAAGCATCCTGAGACCATTCATGTGTGGGGTTGCTTCTCAGCCAAGGGAGTGGGCTCACTCACAATTTTGCCTAAGAACACAGCCATGAATAAAGAATGGTACCAACACATCCTCCGAGAGCAACTTCTCCCAACCATCCAGGAACAGTTTGGTGACGAACATTTACATTTTACATTTAAGTCATTTAGCAGACGCTCTTATCCAGAGCGACTTACAGTAGTGAATGCATACATTTCACACATCCAGCATGATGGAACACCTTGCCATAAGGCAAAGGTGATAACTAAGTGGCTCGGGGAACAAAACATAGATATTTTGGGTCCATGGCCAGGAATCTCCCCAGACCTTAATCCCATTGAGAACTTGTGGTCAATCATTTTACATTTACATTTTAGTCATTTAGCAGACGCTCTTATCCAGAGCGACTACAGTAGTGAATGCATACATTTCATACATATCATACTTTTTTTTTTCCTGTGCTGGCCCCCCGTGGGAATCGAACCCACAACCCTGGTGTTGCAAACACCATGCTCTACCAACTGAGCTACAGGGAAGGCTGTCCTCAAGAGGCGGGTGGACAAACAAAAACCCAGAAATTCTGACTAACTCCAAGCATTCATTATGCAAGAATGGGCTGCCATCAGTCAGGATGTGGCCCAGGAGTTAATTCACAGCATGCCAGGGTGGATTGCAGAGGTCTTGAAAAAGAAGAGTCAACACTGCAAATATTGACTCTTTGCATCAACTTCATGTAATTGTCAATAAAAGCCTTTGACACTTATGAAATGCTTGTAATTATACTTCAGTATTCCATAGTAACATCTGACAAAAATATCTAAAGGCACTGAAGCAGCAAACTTTGTGGAAATTAATATTTGTGTCATTCTCAAAACTTTTGGCCACGACTGTAGATGGATAGATGCATAGATGGATGGATTAATGTTAGATTACAACCTACTACATTATTTTAAATGAACATCCAGTCTATATCCACAGCTCTACAGAGAGCATCACTGAGACACTGGCCGTGTCCCAATACCCGTAGTCGAATTCTAAATAGTAGGCTGATTGTGTATGCGAAAATATACATTTTATAATATGTGACATTTTGAGAACTGAGTATACTTTAAATGCCAGGATGTCATAGTCTTTTCGGCTTTCCATCTAGTAGGAATTCGATGCATGCTATTGAGGGAAAGCATCGTCTTTTCAGACCCACGTTGTGTTTGACAACAGCTGATAATCAGATAAGAAGACGGGCTGTATCAAAATGAACGAACGGCGGGAAACAACACAATTGCATATTACAAATCAAATCAAATCAAATGGTATTTGTCACATTCGCTGAATTCAACAGGTGTAGACCTTACAGTGAAATGCTTACTTACAAGCCCTTAACCAACAATACAGTTTTAAGAAAAATAAGTGTTAAGAAAGTATTTACTAAATGAACTGAAGGGAAAAATATGAATACAACATTTTTTAAGAAAATTGAAAAATACCAAATAATTGAAGAGCAACAATAAAATAACAATAACGAGGCTATATACAGGGGGTACCAGTACAGAGTCAATGTGCGGGGGCACAGGTTAGTTGTGTGAATTGAGGTAATATGTACATGTAGGTAGAGGTAAAGTGATTACATGACGCATTCTCAGTATAATATTTGTTGCTTACTGCATACATTGTTACTAAATAGTACGTTCTAAATAGCATGTAGTAAGATTAGGATACAGTGTGTAGTTTTATTAAGTAGTAGGCAAGACAGATTTCGGGACACGGCCAATATCTAACAATATCCTACTGTTTCTAACTGTAGAACAGTCCTCTGTTACAGTACTTCACTGTAAATCAATCTATATCCAGTCATTAGAACCTTTAGAGGTTCCTCTCAGTATGGAATGCTGTTAGAATGATGATATCGTGTTCTTGTTGTTCTTCTTCTTTTTCTTATTTTCCTCGTCATTACTAACATTATCACAGAGTGCAATGGATTCCATAGTGCCACCAGAGGGACTAGCTGGGACTGGCTGTACATGTAGATATGGATTCCATAGTGCCACCAGAGGGACTAGCTGGGACTGGCTGTACATGTAGATATGGATTCCATAGTGCCACCAGAGGGACTAGCTGGGACTGGCTGTACATGTAGATATGGATTCCATAGTGCTACCAGAGGGACTAGCTGGGACTGGCTGTACATGTAGATATGGATTCCATAGTGCCACCAGAGGGACTAGCTGGGACTGGCTGTACATGTAGATATGGATTCCATAGTGCCACCAGAGGGACTAGCTGGGACTGGCTGTACATGTAGATATGTATTCCATAGTGCCACCAGAGTGACTAGCTGGGACTGGCTGTACATGTAGATATGGATTCCATAGTGCCACCAGAGGGACTAGCTGGGACTGGCTGTACATGTAGATATGGATTCCATAGTGCCACCAGAGGGACTAGCTGGGACTGGCTGTACATGTAGATATGGATTCCATAGTGCCACCAGAGGGACTAGCTGGGACTGGCTGTACATGTAGATATGGATTCCATAGTGCCACCAGAGGGACTAGCTGGGACTGGCTGTACGTGTACAGGAGATATGTGCATGCATGTTTTATCTTATCTGCAAGTCAACAGCAGAATCTGTCAGCTTAAGGCCACATCTGATTCACTTTAGCCTTCTGCTGATAAATGTGAAACAAATGACCATGCTATGCTCTCATTGCATTATGGGTAGTGCAGTGCTTCACGCCGCGCACACAGTCAAGGCTGAAACGTACCCTTTGAATAAACCAAGGTTGCTATTTGACATTTGACTGGAACAGCAATGGAAAGAGGACCTGAATTATCTGTTGTCCCCTCAATTTAATGATAATCGTATTCCTCGACTGTCTACGTGTTGTATTCGGTTTAAAAACGGGCACCTTTAAAAAACGGACAGAAAAAAACAAAGAAAAGTGTTCCTATCAGGCACAATGGAACGATGGAACCAATGGAATTGTTCCAAAAGCGCAAACTTTGCAGGCCAGGATAGCTAAATCAAACACAAGTATTTCCAACATTTAAAGTACAGTATTTGTACCTGGTCTACTCCAGACGGTCGGCATAGTACTGTCTCTGAATGGCCCAGGAACCTCTTCCCAGCAAACAGCCAACATTCCTGCAACATTCGGTAACTTTCCAATGGAGTCCCAATTTGGTTTACAACTAACATTAGCATGACCACATCTCATTACTGTTTGTTTTTGACATTTCTAGAATGGGTTTTTCTCCAGTTAACTGAATGTTCATAGAGAAAACATTAAAGCCATCTCATGGGGGAACATCCCTGGGAACCCCAGTTAATAATTCAGAGAACTTTTAGAGAAGTTTACATTTTAAACCTTCTCAGAATGTCCCTACTAACATTTTGGGAATGCAGAGGTACCGGTAAACATCCATTTTTTTGTAGTGTAATAGACGTCACTCTGTTTGCTTAGCGAGTACCACTTCCTCCTGATTCGACTCATACCAAGGTTCTAACCCAGAATCTCTGCCTCGCAAGTACACCTGACCGCCCTCCTGAAGAGTCTTACCCAGCTATTCAGTAGCAGGTGGGGATCTTTCAGGCTAAGGAGTGAATTTCACACACACATGTGTTACACTGGATTCCTCCTTCCTGACATCATTAATACAGTGCCTAGGGTCATCTGACTCATGCCTCATGTCTCGTTTCCTACCTCTTCATTATGTGTGTGTGTGTGTTTCCTACCTCTTAACTGCTGCCAGCTGAGACCAATCAGAACACACTATATGAACTGTATCAGCTGACCGGGAAATGAGGTGGTTGAGCTTCACACGAGGACACAGAAAGATGATGATGGTAATGATGATGATGATGGTGATGATGATGGTGGTGATGATGATGGTAATGATGATGATGATGGTGATGATGATGGTAATGATGATGATGATGATGATGGTGGTGATGATGATGGTAATGATGATGATGATGGTGATGATGATGGTGGTGATGATGATGATGGTAATGATGATGAT